>NW_015374251.1:255376-510103 GCF_001272555.1 Dufourea novaeangliae | reverse complement strand
TAAATGAATCACAGTACATAAGAAGATAAATATCGAAGCCAATGGTTCTCGAACATCTGTAACATATAAGGGATTAGTAACAAGAGAGGGGACACAACAATATGCACAGTAAATAAATTGATGGTTGTCGAATGCCTGCAACAAACAATGGGTTAGTAACAAGAGAAAGGACGAGTATGAGACGCGCGACCACCCTCCGCGACGGTTCACGACAAAGTGAGGAAGCAAGCACAGACCTGCACGGGCTGGTACGACCTTGGTACACGGCGTACACGGCTAAGTCAATAAACTGGGTGACGCAACTCACTATCGCGTTGGACCGACGGAGAGCACCGATACCGCGGCACGTTCTACCGCTCTCGCTCTCTCCCGTTCGCCCTCTGCGACCATCTTCGGCATCGTTCGGTACACGTCGACACCGACGGAGAGCACCGATACCGAGTCGGTGGTAGTAGCTTGTTAAGGGGGTCCTAGAACCCCAGGAGCGTACGTAAGAGACGCCATGTTTGTGAGATGTAGCTTGGCGAGTGAGGTCATAGAACTCCCGAAGTACGTGTAAAAGACCCCATGTTTGTGAGATGTAGAAAATGTAATTTTTGTTTCGATACCGAGTACGTATCGATACCTTCATACAAAAGTAGTTATGAGTAAAAGTATCGATACCTTGGTGGTATCGATTCAACCCTAGATACGAGTACTTTTGTTCGATACCTACTTGGTATCGCAACCACAGCTATCGATACCAAATGTCCTCGGTATCGAAACAAAAGTATCGAGTAATGTACTCATATTTACTTGTATCGATTCATCCCTATGCTGGACACATGTAATGCCTCCACAAAACCGTAGAAGAATCCCCCATTAGAAAGAAAAGTCTGTTACTCCATGTATTATCCTCTCACTCTACTGCCAACCTTATCCCTACCTTAAGACCGCGCACTCTATTATATATGCTATGATGTCTATGTTGCAACATTACAATTTGCAGATGGCGCTCCAACCGATTTGGTTTGAATCAAACATGTCAGTTAAAAACGAGGGAAGTAAAGGTATTGAAAAGGAAGTAAAAGTCTCGTGAGTCGTGAATAACAACGTATTGGTTTATTTATAATTTATTAAGCACGCGGCACAAACTATTGTAAAGAGGTATTTTAAGGTATGTAAAATATAGTATTAAAGGAGAGAGAAGTGTTGTGAAGCATTTATTTGAGCCAGAAATGTCATGTAGCAATAGCGTATAAATGTTTTGAAAATTTTCTTTTATATAATAAATTATCCGTGTGTTATTTGTGTAAAGTAGCAGGCATAACTAAAAAGAACATGTTTTAGGGTATAACCAATAATGACTCATTTAGAAGCATTTAAGCTTCATTCCAATGTTCCGTCCGAGTATAATGACATTATTCATGATACTTTGTACAAGATGCAAGAGCATGTTGAAGGTAGAGGTTCAAGGTAAGTTAAACCTATTTTTTTGGTCCTTGTTAGACTACAAATCTTATGTGCTTATTGTTCATATATAAAGGTGTAAATATCTTAAAAGAAATAACTTCACATTGTAGGTATCAATGGAGTTTAGATGATTTTGAAATTGGTTCCCCATTAGGTCGTGGTAAGTTTGGCCGTGTTTATTTGGCTAGAGAGAAAAGTACACATTATATGGTTGCTTTGAAGACCTTGTACAAAGTTGAATTAATGAAGGGTCGTGTGGAGAAGCAAGTTATGCGTGAAATTGAAATTCAAACACATTTAAGGTAACTACAACTATTTGTGATTATGGTCTTTTAAATTTGAACATATTAGAATGAATTGCTTTCAGGCATCCTCATATTCTTCAAATGTTGACTTACTTTCATGACCATAAACGCATTTATCTTGCACTAGAATTTGCAGCTAGAGGAGAACTATACAAAGAACTGAAACGTCAACCTAATGAAAGATTCAATGAACATTTGTATGTACTTCTAAAGGATTCTAAAATGTATACTTCTATGATTTTCCTAGTTTTTAATCAACCTCCTATCGTTTTTTAGATCTGCAAAATATAGTTATCAAGTTGCAGATGCTTTGGAATACTGCCATAAGAACAATGTGATTCACAGAGATATAAAACCAGAAAATTTGTTGCTCACATACGACGGTGACATAAAATTAGCAGACTTTGGATGGTCTGTTCATGCTCCATCATCTAAGTGAGTATATTTAGTGTAAAGAAGGAGTTACTAGTATAGAAAACATACTACTATGAGAATTGATGATTATAGGAGAAACACATTATGTGGAACATTGGATTATTTACCACCAGAAATGGTAACAGGACAAACGTACGACATATATGTTGATCACTGGTGTTTGGGTATTCTCTGCTATGAATTTCTAGTTGGTAGACCACCTTTTCTTAGTGATTCCCAACAGGAAACTTATGTTAAAATAAAGACATTAAATATACAGTGGCCGGTACAAGTTACGCCTGGTGCTAAAGATCTAATATCAAAGGTAATTTTTATGTTCCTTCTAACTGTAACACATTCTCCCGTTCGTACGAACTATAGTTTACGTTTTGTTTGCAGTTAATCAAACGGAAAAGCACGGAAAGAATTTCTATGGCTGCTGTTAAAAAACATTTTTGGATTCTAAAATATAAGGATGCACATTGATGTAAAGCATTTAGTCTTACTTCATCGAATAATTTTATAACTACATTTGACATTGTATACGTGTAATCAGTTTTTAATCTTGTTTATGTATAAAGCACACAATTAGAATGAAAAGAAGATTGAGACAAAGGAGTTCACACTTTTGCTTGTTATGATTAATTAAATGTTTTAATTATATTTTTTTTAAATAGTCTACTTAGTTTCAACTTTACTCAGTACAGAGATACAATTACATAAAAAAATAATATTCAAAGCTTTTTAAGGCCATTCTAAGTTGATACCTGTTACATCTAGTGCGACTATATCGACTTCGGCTTTAAGGATATCGCACAAACTAGGTTTGGTGCGTCCGAAATCACCGTGTACAAATTCTTTCACATATGTCCCGGCTTGGGTTTTAATATCCAATACGAAAAACATACTGGCATTTTCACGCGCGGTATTCAATAATGCTTTCAGTTCTTGAGGCTTCACCCCGCGAGCTCTCATTTCGTATATTAAACGTGTCCTGGGACTCAAAGGCCGTCTGTGTAACACTCGAACTGGTGTTTTTTGGATAATTTCCACCCTTTTCAGATTGTTCAATTGTTCGAAAGGCAACATATTCTCAGGCATAGTACGACAAACACAAAGCGCTCGATAAATTTTAGTTTTAACATTTTCACCCTCCTTCAGCTTTTTCAAATCGAGTTTCGACAAAACTTTCAAACTTGACGTGATTCGTACTTGTTTCGAAGACTGATTGATTTCTTGGACTAGGGTTGTCAATAACACATCTGTTATTTTAGTCATTCGTGGATTGATTAACTCAACCGCAAACGGTCTTCCCGAGTAAATGTTTCTAACGTCCACATCCTCTCTTCCGGATGATAAAAATTTAATGGCTGCACATATATAAAAACACTAAGACTGGATGCACATACATACATACAAAAACAATTGGAGATCGTATCAAAATGACATACATTGAGCTCGTACAACATCAGCAATAGGATTACATAGAAGATCTTGAACAGATGTAGCCATCTTTTTTTCACCATTTATAAACCATGGTGTTTGACTGAGTTCTCTAGACAACTTATTGTATCGACCTGTAATTGTAATACAGATAATGCATAATTTATATGGCTTTTTTTTATGTTGTCAATACCATACATTACCTCCTATAAAAATACTAGAATGTGAACACACAATGTTTCCCACATCAATATTTGTAGACACATCGAGTGAGAACGTCTTTAAGAATTGGTTAAATTCTTCATCTGTTATTCTGGCCATTAAAGTGTCTATACTTTTTCTACTAAATCTATTATCATTGTTTTTTCTTTTTCGTTTGTTTCCTACATTGTTTGTTTTTACACAAAAATTTTCTCTATAACAAAAAAGCAGAATATTATTGAACTATATGTACATATCAATTAAAGAGAGAATGTCTGTTTGTTAACTTACAAGGCTTCGTATTCTTTGTCATTATGTTTGTATGTCAAAATAATCTCAATAAGGAAAGCTGATGGAGTTATTGAATCTACTTGTTTACAGATAGCTTGCTCTAATCTAGAAGTAACCACGGACTTCCAAATGTCTTTTACTTTCTGCAATTTGACCTTAAGGCAAAGCAATGTATCCTTTGAAAGATCAAGTTCAAGGCCACACTGTACATACAATATACGTTCCCTGAGATTCACACATGTAGGTACAACTAATGCGCACAGAAACGTTTCACTGTCATAATTCTGCTTTTGTACTTCAACCTGAATCTGTTCATAAAATTATGTCAAATATATATGGAGTTTATTTGCTTGAGATGAAATATTTTAACATACTTCCTGAGTAACCGATTCTAGCATCTGATCCTGAAGAATTCCTAGGCAAGCCATGCAGGGTACTTTTTCAACAAAAGACTCATCTTTTTTAATGTAGCCCATCTGTAGAAAATATTATAATAAATAGACTGCGAATGTTTATATAAATTCAAATTGCATTGATTAATCTTTGAAAACAAGGAATATAACTGGGTCAAATCTACAGGGTAGTAATAAATTATAGGTATGACAGAAAGCTACTATAAATGTAACATACATTTCTTGCAAATGTAACAGGATTATGGAAGCATTCTGACATTTTCGAACCGATGAAACGAAAACAACACCTTAAGCAACAATTCTGTTGCTGCATGAATGTAAATACTCGTTTTTCTTCTTCCATGGAATTATTCATTTTGGAGGAGAGTTCTGTAACATTCTAATACAGGAATACTTAGTCTTTGTTCAATTAATTTCCGAAGTATAACTTTATTATTATAATATAACGTGTAACCCTTAATAATAACAGTAATTCAATTTAAAAAAATACCAAATTTACATTAACCTACCGACTCCGTCACGTGTACCCTGTTACTTGACTACAATGTTTGAGAAATCGTCGTGTTTCATCAGCGCGAAAGACTACACCTGAATCATTACAAGTTTACATGATTTTTCAAAGGTTTATAATAACCCATAAATATTCTCTTAAACTAATAAAATGCGGTCAGATAAAATGTGAAATTCGAATCGAACGCGATGTGTATACCTTTAAGCATTGACGAATGCATTTTCCTTATCGACTTTGTAAGAAGTATAATGGGTGCTCACAGTGTCATCTGTCACTAATGTAAATAAATAGTTCTAATTTTACGTTGTTTTTTTTTATTAAGAACCGGTACTTGATTAATTCTTAGATATAGATCACGTAGCGCGCGACGGTATGCCTATACTGAGGAAAAAATCCAACAGAAAGTCAGTTACTGAGAATGGGAGTGAAAATCTGATTCGAGGTTATTTGTTATATTTGTATAATTATAATGTCTCCGTTCGTAACAAAATATTCATGGACTCAATGACCCTTTTGTGTCCACAGATGTGACCATCGACGATTTCGCCAATTCGTCGCGGAACCACGCAAGATTTAAAAAGGCTGCGATTAACGTGTCATCGGAAGGTTATATTTTTTTTTCCCTTTAAAACAATGCCACGAATTTTCCAGATTTATAACAAGTTAATTCATTCAACTCAATTATTTCCGCTATATATTTTACATGTTTTACAGTGAAACAGAAAGCAACAATACAGGAAGACACGTGGAATGAGATGGAGAAAACAAATGTATCAGAGTCATTGGATGCAGATAAGTCCAAGAAGAACAGTAAAAGTAATTTGTTTTAACAATGCATTTAGTTTTTTATTTATCTCTGTTCTCTACTATATTAAACTACGTGTCTGTGTAGGTACATCAACCAATCAGAGAAGAAACAAGAAAACAATAGTATCTGAAATGAACATAGAAGAGGAAGAAGGTATAACATAAATGAAAGAAAAGTAAAAACTTGTAACTAGATAAACCATTGTACTTCTGAATTATTTGTTAGGTATAGATTATCCATTGGACATATGGTTCATTCTATCTGAGTATATTTGTCCCGAGGCTATAGGAAAATTTGCCCGAATATGTAGAAGTTCTTATCATGTGACCACAACAGGCAAATTTTGGATTCATTTGTACAAGTCGTAAGTGTTTTGTTGCATAAATAACAGATCATTGTACATTAGATTAACAGAATAATATTAAACGAATCGTAATTACAGTTACTACAGGCCTGTAGCTGGTTTACCGGAACGTCTTCAACCACAATGTATGGTTCGCATGCACGGGTTGCGTGCGTGCGTGATTAGGACATTGCATTACACTTATTTTGCATTGAAGAGAGAACTCAATGATCTATCTTATTTGCAACAGGATGAGCCTCATTCTCTCGTGAAAAGAAGATGTTGTCTTATGTGGCATAAAGTGAGTATAAAAGCGAACATGAGTGGGTATGTATAAAGCACACTGTTCCACGAGTGTATAAACCTTCGTTAGTACTCCTTAATATAACGGTATAGTTATAATAGTGGTTTTAACTTGATGATCTTTTTAAGAAAGGAAAATCACGGTGGTACTTTTATTTCAAATTGAAAGAAATATTAAAATTTACTAAGCATTCGATACAAGGGAAACCTAAAACAAACGGCAAAAAGACAGACTTTCTTGAAATGTTGGAAGACGTAGCTGTGAATCCGGAAGAGGGCTGTAAAGTACTTAGGGTACTTACAATTATATAAACCAGTTGAATATAGTACACGATCGCTGTAGGGAGACACGTATACTTTCATCTTTCTTTTTTCAATTTATAGGTAGCCTGTTTAAAGTATAGTATGTTACCACCAGTAATCGGGTTAATTCTGCAGTCAGTGTCGATGACTTTGATGCCAGGTTTCAAAGAGCACCGATTACAGTTGGGATTCGGAACATCGAATATTCCGAATACATTCACGAACCAAGTTGTGGTTTTAAATGAAGTTGTTAGCTGTCAAATTCTAGATTGGTGGCACCCATCTTATCCCCATGAAGATGCCATTATCACCATCGAATTACCGCACAGTGATTTCTGGGATCAGAACTTATTATAAAACAATCAAATAAATTGTATTCCGAAGAGAATAGAGTATAAGTACGGCTTGTATAATATAATGTAAATAACATATTAAATATCTGTTAAGTAAATTTGAACTAGGTTATTTTTCTTTTTTATTTTGAAATTGCATAAAAGCATGCAAAAGAGACTGAATAATAACAAAACTGGTCAACAATATGCTAATGTCGTATTATGAACATTAGAGACAAAATATGTACATTAAACATTATGTACAGTCGGTAATATTAAACAAATAGTGTTAAAGAGAATGATAAAAACTTATGGTATCCTTTAAGGAATGCAACATAAACAAATGCAAAAAACTATTATCTCTTTATTGCTGTTTCAACGGCATGTAATAATTCTTCCACGTGGCGAACGTTTGCAGTTACAATCTCGATGTCAGTGATCTAAAATATAAGCAATACGAAAGCTAGAAAATAAATATACGAAAGCTAGATCTTCGTACTCAATCTTACCATATTAGTATAGGCTCGTACATCAACTTGCAGTTGAATACGTATTTTTTCATCATCGCTAATTCCTTGACTTTCAGACGAAAGAGAACCCATAGATTTATCGCGTATTTTTTTCAACCTTCTAAGACTTTCCTCTGTCTTCTGTACCGACGTTAAAACGTCCGTTACCGAAGCCAAATAACTACAGAAATAAATTTATTACAAACTAGTGTTCAAGGTAAACACATTCGAGATCGATGACCCCATTGTGTAAGTCATGCACTATTCATACATGTAGCCGATGACTTAACACGTGAGTCACGTACAGACTGTACGTAAACATTGTCGGTTTCTGCGGACAGACTTGTACTATACGTCGTCCCGAATGTGTTAATACATGCCATAATACTCAATATTTACTATTCAGTCAGCGATGAAAGTGTCAATTCCAACCAGTAATTAACATTATCTGGGATCAATCTCTTGTAATCCGCATGGAAATTTATAAGAAATGTAAGTGCATTCTTTACATAAGCGCACGGTTTCGTTGGCACATCCCTTTTCGTTCGTCTAAACAACCGTGGTATATCGCTAACTTGCTTTAAATGTGTTACACAGTGTTTCAAAAGTTCGAACACAATTTGTTCTGTGACTTTTGACAAGACGGTTTCTAAATTCTTTGTAGCTTCGTTGAGAGAATCTATAGAATAACAAGAATATACTTAAATAATAATGGTATCAACGTTTAATATCATTACCTTCTAATAATTTTAATACTGTTGGAGTGTGCTGTTTAAGTTGCGACTGGACTATGTCTAGAAGAGATGGAAGTATTTTTATAAGTTTCTCTAGGTCCTTATACAAACATATTAGGAAATTGAGTTTCGTGGAATCCTTTGCTTTGCTTAGGGTTTCTACTTCATTTTCTATAGGCCATACCTATATATCAAAGGTGAATTTTAGTGTCACCCACTTAAATGTATTAGATTATTTAAGAAACGACTGAATATCATACTTCTTTAAGTGCTGCCAGGGACCATGTTTGGTATCTGGCACAGATCTGTAAACTGAATTTCCAGAATCTAAACACAAGAAACCACAAAGTTATTATTAGAATTCTTGCAATAAGTTTTCTCGATGAATTTTATAATTTACCTATGAAACAGCTGATAAAGGTACACATCATTAGCCCAAATTCTTTGTAAACTTTCCCACACAATGCGTGTTGCATGCAAGGAAAATTCATTTTGTGTAAGAATCTCTAAAGTTCCTTTTACAGATGCCGGTGATATGGACTCTGATAAAACAGTTTCAACAGTACTGGCTATTTCTTGAAATCGTATTTGAAAGTATACTGGCAAACTCCATTTCCTCAGGAAGTCCTTATACTGTGCATTTCCCTTTAATGCGACTAAGGAATCGGACGTAACGCATTCAACTTCCAATTTCTCTAGAAATTCTAATGTTGCCACATATCTCTAGAATTGTGAAATATTAAAACATAGCATGTTATCGCGAAAATGGGAAACTTACGTCATAGATGCACTTACAGAGTGAAATAGTACGGGATCTCCTGGAGCAAAAATACATTTTATGTGTTGTTCAATTTTCTCTTCAACGTCGATCCAAAAACTATTTACAAGGAAATTGAAGCCTTTCACAGAACATCTGAAATAATGATTAAAAGATACCTTTAGAAAGAAATACAACATCTCCCCAAAGAAATATGCAATGCATACCTATCAGGGTGCAGTGTAATATCCAAAAGTTGCTTTAGTTCTACACTCAAAATGTTCAACAGTCTATTGTATATACTTTGTAAGCCCAGTGAGTCTGCTTGCAAATTTTCCATACTGACCACACTATCAACCAATGGACTAACAACTTCTTTCTTCACTAAATTCTCTGCATCCTTTACTTTGTCAAGCATGACATGTATTCTTAAGCAACGAATTAATAGGACAGAATTTTTTTCTTGAACGCATGCTAAGAAAAACTCATTGAGATGAGTCATGTAAGATTGTTCCAGTTGTTCACTTTCCTAGAGACATTTATTCCTCTTCAATTAATAAAAGAAAATGACTACACTCTGAATTTATTTGTTAAACGCATACCTTTTGTTTATCTTTGATAATATCTAGTTTACACCTGGATACGTGAAATTGTAATTGACTGAACTCTGTTGCAGCTTGCTCTAAAATGTCTATTTTAGCAGGACTTTCTAAGAATGTATTCAATGACAATATAGATGAGAGCTTCTTTAACGATTTACAAATGTGTTGTAAACTAAACAGACTCTGCTTGTATTCTTTGATCATCTTATTTTCATTAATATTAGCAGAAATTACACTAATCTCATTGTCCAACGTCTGCTGCACTTGCTGTTCCAAAAAGCAATAATTAGTATCAATAGAATAGATAGAAATATTTGACAATTAAAATGGTTTTTTGTTTTACCATCACTTCTTCTCTTAATTGACCTAGTGGTGCTTGCAGATCGTTGATGGCTTTATCTAGGCCGATTAAATTACTTGATAAATGTACAAAATCAATGTAATCCCTATTAATTAAATCGATCATAGCGGATCGCAATAATTTCAAATATATGCCAAGATCGTCGCGCATTGTTTCCAATTTTGAATTCTTTTTGTGTTCTTGAAGGAATGTATCGACATTGAAGTTTTCCTAAAATTGTAGAATAGCGAATTTAAGAAATCGTCAACTACATAATACTTACAACAATAGCGACTCACCTGGATGAAATCTAACTCTGTAAAACATAGATCCTTTGGAGCTTTTGGTAAATTAATATTATCCGTCGACATGGTCGCAAATTTTTATTTTCTTATACAATCGTCTAGCTGTTATCACTGAAAATTAATGCTTTCTTACATTCATTAACCGCGAGAAATTGACAGCTGAACAAATTAGGGTAAGGTTTTCATATACTGTTGCAGTTCGTCCTGTACTACTTTATATACCATATGAAGGTAGCTTAGGTATTCATAATTATTGTTGTACAATTGCCAGCCTTGTTTGGCTCTAATGCGAATTGTAGTTTTCTGTTATAAGTATTCTTTATAAACTAATAAAATACATAAAATGTTACGATACTGAGTACAATTGTAATGAAGCTAAGTAATCTATTTATTAATGACGATCCTTTACGTAATTTGACGCGAAATGAGCTATAAATCCACTATTTCCCTAACAATTTTGAAGTACGAAAGTTTTACTTCGAAACGCTCAAAACAGTTGAACAATTGTAAATCTAAATTTCTAATTGAACACTTATGGTTCGTGTTTCTTACACTTTTGATGAAACTTTAATCTGTGCATATACAGAGCAGTGTGAGTTGCACGCGCACGCGCGCTTTCTCGCTCACAACAAAACGGATAAACGGATAGCAATTCATATTCACATAATCAACTGTAAATTTATATCTACACTCGCATGGATGCGAATGGTCGTCGCGAAAAGGATATGTGATTAGCGAAAATTTCGCGGAGAATTCTGCTTGAAACATTTTCCATCCAGATACGCTGGGGAATTTTCGAGGGCAGAATCACGTATAGTTGTGAAGTCATCGGTGAGGTGCTTGACAAGTTTTGCTAGTTTTTTAGTGGAATTTATTTTCAAAATGGCAGCTACGAGAAGATTGCAAAAGGTAATTCGAAATTTCAGTCAATTGGAGCGGTTGCGTGTAGAATAAAATGCACGGAAAATGTTCTAGAGTGTCCTCCGAAGTTATGGCATGTTTGTCTGTGTAGACCGATTAACCGAATTTTCATGGAATCACTACTATCCCATGACACCGAGCTTTTCGATTCGGATCCTACAATGTTAATATTTGCTACTATTTATGTATGAACGTTTTACGATTTCAGTTCGTATCGTAGGTACTCATCTTTCTTCCGAAATTATCGACGAATGTTCTGTTATTACGTTCGAAACTGTTCCCGGTTAATGTTCAGTTTTTTTCACGCCACATTCGCATGATTATCGCATTTTTTTTCATTCCAGGAACTCGGTGACTTAAGGGCATCGGCTATGAAAAATTTTACAAATATCCAAGTAGATGAATCGAATATTCTCACTTGGCAGGGACTCATACTACCGGTACGTTTCAGAGTAATCATTCGAGTCTGGAAGCATAACCTAACTTTATCTTGCTCGTACAGTCGTCACAGAGATATAACGTGGTTGTAAAATTAGTCGGGGGTGGTACAGTTAACACGTTTCGTGTGTCGTGATACGCGAATTGTCAGAAATATGAGGACATAATGATCCGAATCCTCGGTCAAAGCTGTACGAAGAACGGCCCTTTAATATATTATACAACATTACTAAAACAAAAATTCCAAATATTTTTCAAACATTTTCTAAACACTAATTAATATTTGTAGGTTTTCTACTTGTAAACAAAATACCGTTAGTCATAAAACGTCGTTCATTTATTGTACAGAACTCTACAACAGAATGCAGAACACAGACCTGTGTGCCGTGGTATCAATTAGTGCCGCTGCTCGATTAACTTATGATCACGCGATATGTCTGCGAGGACAGACAACTACAGTTATTTGTATTCCATAGTAGAATGTCGTATCATACTATTTTCATTTTGAAAGTATTAAAAACTCTTGTAGAAGTAACTCTGGACCGTTGATAGTACATCTTGGCACAAATTGTCAATATATTTAGTATAAACTTCCTGTGAAAAATGATTAGGAGATTGTAGCGGTCTCAAATGTTTTAGGATAATCCTCCATACAATAAAGGAGCATTTCGCATTGAAATCAATTTTCCCGCAGAGTATCCTTTTAAGCCTCCGAGAATAAATTTCAAAACAAAAATATATCATCCTAATGTAGATGAAAAGGGGCAAGTCTGCTTACCGATTATAAGTGGCGAAAATTGGAAACCAGCTACAAGGACAGACCAAGGTAAAATTGTATTTTTAAGTTTGCACTATGGCCAGAGCAAAGAAATATGGACAAACTGCTAGATTTTTGTTTACAGTTGTACAAGCTTTGATAGCATTAGTGAACGATCCAGAACCAGAACATCCGTTGAGGGCAGATCTTGCAGAAGAGTTTCTGAAGGATAGGAAAAAGTTTTTAAAAAATGCAGAGGAATTCACAAAGAAGCATGCAGAAAAAAGGCGGGAGTCGTCCTCTTCTAACGAATAACCACGAATGACTAGACGTACTCACCACGATGCCTGCCGACCGTCAGCTAATTTAATTCAAGCCAATATAGACTTATCTGTTACATGAAAAACAAGTTGAGAATACATGTGTACAGTATCGGTTGATTACCGACTATGATACGGATATATGGAAATTGTAATGTTTATAAAATGGATTAACGAACTTTTCAGAGCAAAGTAAATTATAATAAACTAACTGTATGATATTGTATACAAAGTGTATTGGAAATCGTTACGTGACCGCGTTTCCTACGATTTTTAAACGGCTTGAAGAATGTTTACCTTTTGTTTCAGTTTTCGTTAAAACGATTTAGAATTTATTGTTCGCGGACTTAACGTTTTCGAACGATGCATTTACTGTCAACGTACTATATTACCGTAACTTTAACTTTCCAATTTACAGACAACTTTGAGCTTGTCTCAATTGAGTCTGTGAACGTAAAACAATCGTCGTGAATGTACATAAATTTGTATTATTATTGAAGATTTATGCTGACACTGTAAACGCATTTCGATGTCTAACATTGGCGATCGTATAACTCTTTAGCGTTGTTTTGAAAATTTAATTCTATCTTTTAGCGTAAAACGTTAATTTGTAACTCGGTAATCTCCTATGTAATTACAGTTAATGGTACTACTTTGTGTACATGTAATTCATTAATTTTGATGTAATGTTAATACATTAAATATTAAGAACTTCAAGTAATATTTCCATTATTTTGACACCGACTGAATTCGTTACTATCTGAACAATAACACGCACATTTTTCCATTTATAATTAATAGTAAATTAATGGTCTGAAATAGTAAACACATAAATATTCTTTTTTTTTAATTTAGTCCTGTAATGAAATTATTAAATTTACATTCAAACTCTGTTAATAAAAAGTGCTGGTATGTATATATAGTAAAAAAATATGTTTTATACAAAATAATCATTCTAAAATGGAACAGGAAAGGATCAGGCAGAATTAACATGGTATTCTGTATTTCAAACGTGTTCAACTAAGAACTGCTTTTACAAGGTTCTATTTTTCATTTAATTTCTGTAAGGAAGAGTAAAACCTTCCCATTTTAATATTAAAAGTCAATATTGATAAATATAAATGAAAAATACGATGCGTTTCATGTGATCATCATCATTCGTGATTAATATTATTAGTATGGTTTTCAATTATAACATTTTTTATTCCTTTATTAAGTTCTTCATCTTTATACTGATTTCTCTTTCATTTTTTTTAATCCACCAATAAACTCCGCATCTGTTACAGATTCGTAGATTCCACTTTTGGCATACTACAATAAATATTCTGCGATTTAACAAACAATTGATTCAACAGCGGGACAGCAAAAAAAAATAATTGATGAGCTAGGTGGAAGAGGTGGAAGTTACGAAGAATGCACAAACAGCTTTTTTTCGATTAGTACTGTTTATTTATCATGATTCATATAATCAAATTGCTAAAGGTAAACGAAATTCCATTGAGTTAGATTCTTATATAGAGATGAACAAAATTGAAAGGGCGCACAATTGAGAATGTTTGAAATAAAGTAATCAAAGATTGAAAATGAGGCAAATATATTCTTAGATATACATTCACACTGCTTATGTACACACATTATAGATAACCACAAATATAAATAAAATCATGGTGTAACATCAATATTTTAGCGACGTTCATGGTATATCCAGAGTAGTTTGTATACGACCATAGACAATCACAGTTTTACAAGTGTAGAAAAACTCCTTAATCGTAACAAGACCGATGCGTAAATCATGTCCAGCAATCGTAGCTAATAGTTCTCATTTATCATTAAGAAACATCTGTTTTAATTAAACGCTATTGAATTTAAAAATCGCAATGTACTTTATTATAGTTGGTATGTCCACGAGTCTCCGTTAATTTAACTGCTTAGAACTGGTATACAATAAAATGAAATTAGACTATCGGGGAAAAGGGCGGGGGTGGGTGCGCGCGCCCCATGAATGTTACAAAAACGTATTCGTTAAACCTCTGTTCTAATCGTAAGAGTATAAAGTCTAGGTCTCCCGAATACACACGTCAACCTTTTCCACCAAACTGGTCAATTATGAAACATGACTAAACAGTTCTTTTGAAATTTCGAGGCAATCGACATCAATGAAACACCGAGTCGTTCTTATGTCATTGTCAATCTTTACTTCCGTGCGAATTTCCTATTCTAAACTTTAGGTTCTGAACTGAATTCCTTATACAATTAATTGTAAGCAAGAAATTTGATAGACGTAACAATTTTTACTTCGAGACGAAACAAAGCGATACTTTATCAAAACCTAAAATATAAGATATAGAAGTTTATTACTATAAAAAGTTTATCGAGTGTAAATGGAATGTTGGATTGACAATTATTCCAAGTTGTATACGTCCGATTGATGTGGAATGCCTCAACTGCCGACGATCTTAATCCATACTCATAAAATGATAATAAAGGCGACAAGTTCTTTGAATCAATGAAAAACTGATGATGCAACGATACAAAGTAATCGACATTATATAATGAGATATTGATAATACGTGTATAGAAATATGTATTATTACAAATTACTTACATGTTTGTACAGATCCAACATTTGAGTTCGAGCATTAAGCAACGTACGTATATACCTTTCTGTAATTGAAATTCATGTTACCTCGTATTACAATAATTCCAATTAGAAATATTATTTAAAGTAACAGTTAACACGTACCTATCTTCTGGCGTGCGTGCCAAATATTCACGTTCAATTAAACCTTCTATACGTTTTTTAATAATTACGGGCGAAGGCAAGAATCGTCCTCTTAGTTGCTCTGTTACTTCTGTTACAAGTATGTTATGCTAAAACAACAAAAAATGTGATAACTTAATTGTACAAGTATATAATCACAAAAGAGTGCAGATATATTAAAGGCAATAATGTTGCAAATAAATAAACACCGAGAGTGCAAACATTGGAGAATATTTGTAGGTCCTGAGCTCGAAAATTCTAATTCCTCAGAGTTTACTACCTCGTTTTATCATTGCCTCCAAGTATACACTCCACATAGTGAATTAAAGTGAATGCTATTGTTACATACAGGCATGCGTTTCCGGTCTTTCATAATACGAACGATAGCCGCTTCTATCTCATGTTTCCTGTCTTCATCGACTTTGTTACGTGTCTCCCTTCTCTCTGGTTCTGATTCACCTTTCGCCGCCACTGTTTGTATCTTCACTCTTTAGAAAATCATACACGAATATACGGATATATTATTGAACAGTTTCAGATCAATTTCATTACGATGAAGAATAATTTCGTTCTGATTTGGTAACTATTATATATGCTCTCAGGTACCTGTGCAGTTTACTGGTAAAACTGTCATTCACGCAGAAATAATGCGTAGGTTCTATTTCCTTTGTACGAGGATGCTTCAGTAACACTCTTTGCGTAGCTTTACCCATCGCGAGACTCTGCAATGCTCTAACCAAGTCTCTTTCTGGAATATCGGTTTCACCTTGAATTTCCTACGCAACGTTTCATATATTTTACCATAAAGCATCGACAAACGAATAAGACATAGATTAATGAGAATCATTTAATTGTAAGCTTCTTTTTTTACGTTTCGACTAACCTCATATGTTAATTTATCTCTTTTGTTAAAGAGCATTAAGACACACATTTGATAAGTCGACACTTGTATTATGTGTTTCCTCGTGTTTCCGCAACTGCTGCTGCGCTGGCTTAACAAACTACCGTTAGCACTACCACTTCCGTTACCAATCGAACTGGAGGACGACGGAGTGTCGAGACCAACGCAACTACTCTCTTCTCTTCGTGGCCCATGAAATATGGCATTCAAATCTGCTGATCCTATGAGAACAAAGTCATGTGTTACATCCTGTTATTCAGCATGTACAGCAAGGATACCACGTAATTTGACTGACCTAATTGTGGCTGTAATGTCAACTGTCGACCACTGTGTTTCGCGAGATAGAAACGTCGGAAGGCATCGAAAGCATCTCGCGGTGCAGACGGCATACTGCATTTCGGAGTTGCGGATTGCGTTGGCCAGAAACCGGTCGTCAAGACCCTAACACTTATGTCGACACCATGTAAGTTTGTCTGTAATATGGAGGGTGTTAGTCAACAATCCTTATCTATTATACGCATGTTAAACAGAAAAACTTACGTTAGATGTAAGAACGTGATCCTTAAATTCATCCATAATAGTGTTACTGACTGTTATGTCTTTGAACATTCCCTCTAATTTGGACGTGAACTGGCATCCACATTCAGTCTACATGGTAAATGATTAAGTCAGTTTAATGTTAATCGGTCAAACTTTCAGACAATTAATTATCAATAACAAAAGCTGTTACCTTAAGTTTAGATATCATGTTCTTTTCACTGTCATCGGACACAGACTTATTTAACAGAAGGCGTTTCGCTAAGTGTTGCTTATAGTACCGTTCAAACACGTCTTTCTCTTGAAGAAACCGGAATAGAACCATAGTTTTGTCCAGAATACCTTCAATTTCCTGTTCTGTCATCTGAAATATATATTTGATATACGCACAACACACTTAATTGCTCGGGTCAAGGGTGTCGCGACTATTGTAACTGATAAAGCTTTCGTTTCCAAATATACAACAGTTCTGTGTATCGTTTAGAGGAGATTTGGTCAAATTTCAAACAGAACTAACCCCTTTAACACCCTTCTTCAGCTTGTCGTCGATGAAGAGTGAGAGGTACTCTGGACTCTTTGTATTTAAATTCAGGAAATATTCGAAGTCGGACGCAATCATTTGCTTATAGTTCTTATCATTATTGAACGAGTAGTGAAGGAAATGATCGAAACGGTCTTTCAAATCCAACAAATTCTGAATGAAAAGAACAGCGTTCGTTGTCGACTCGTGTTCTTCCTGAACCATGGCACGTCCTTGCTCTTTGAGAAATTGTGAAACGCAATCGCACACTGTACGCAGCCCGTCCGAAACTCTGGAAACTAATTTGTACATGCAACCAAGATCTTCAGTTTTTTGGTTTTTAAGCATGTGAACTACACCACTGTTTTCCATCTATAGATAATATAAAAAAGATCTAATAAACATAGTTTAAAGTAACGACGATGGATGCATAGAATACTATATCCACTGTGGTATACCTCAACAATAGTCTTCATATGAATTTTAATTAATTCTTCTTCTAAAACTTCTACTATTCGTGGCTCAGTAGATTCGTCTAAATAATGCTTCGCTCTTTCTGATTCTTCGCAGATTCTAGCCTCGACTTTTTTTATATATACCGACGCACTATTTTCTGCCAAGAATTTCTGAGATTCCATCTGAAGGGGATATACGATCAAAGGTCATTAACAATGATGAACAGAGAGTTCTTTATATTATACATGGAAAGATATCTTACTCTATAAAATTCAGCACTCTGTTGTAAAAAGGGTCTTTCAAAATCTTCTTCGTAAACTTGACGACTGTTAATGCCGAGTAACATTAACATTTGGCAGGCATTTTTTATCGCGATGCGATCTACTACTTCTCCCCTCCTTTCTCTTCCTACCATATCTAGTAAAGTTTCTCTTAAATGATCTCTAACACATCCATATCGGACCACCTGAAAATAATGAAGTATATGAATGCTTATAGTTCTAGGAATCCTTGTTATATCCATTATTGTTATTCAATCAAACGAATTACCTGATCTCTAAATATGATAAGTCCCAAATTATACACATTATCTACGTCATTCTGTTGCACATACACTCTATCCATATACATCAAAATATCTCTAATCATCACCATTGATGTTTGGTGGTCGTTCCAAGCTTGATTTAACGTTTGAAGAAAATTATTATGTAGAGACCTTAATACATCTTCCCGTACTTTGTTTTCAAGGTGATGTGTTACTACTTCCTTTAGACCCGTATATAAGCGGTCCCCATATTTGTGAAGTACCATAGTATAAGCATTGCGATAAAGTTCTTCAAAACTGAGCCCAGAGTTGTTTTTCTTTTGAATCTCCTGAATCGCATTTTTTAATAGGGACCAGATACTTTCTACATACTTTTCATCCATAGTCATCTAAAAAAAAAAAAGCAAACAATGTTAATTTTGTTATTCCAAACAAGAATACTCAACTTTGGAAAACTATGAATTTTATAACTCGAATTGACAACAAAATCATCAGAAATATCATGGAAATAGATAGTTTTATTATGAGTATACATCTGTAGTTACTAAGGGATATATTGTACATAAGTGTTAACCCTGAAGGTAATGTAGATCATAAGAGCTATTCACATTAATTCTGCTGCTTTCTTTCCTAATATTTTTCAGAGTCTGATTGTTTGGCATAATTCCTTTCTTCTTTGTTTCTATGTTGCTTCTTTTCATTTAAGAGAGGTATAATAAATTAATGAAGACATTTAAGTACTTTCATTTACCTAACATTGTTCCAGTGTTTCACAGATTAACAGTTTGTATCAAGTTATAGAAATTATGAAACTCAAATTCATAATATATATTATAAGAAAACAATGAACGCTCTAACAATTTACGTACGGTTATGTAAAACATGACCACAAAGGGATGCACAAAGGTTTTTTATGGTACTTTAAACATTCAAAACTTTGAAATTAATCTTGTAATATTATATTATTGTTGACAACAGGCCTTGAATGAAATAATTTCATAATTATGAATTTAGTGGCTAATTGTGTGTTAGGTACCAAACTTAACTGACAGGATTAATTGAAATTGGCCATTGAACAAGATAACATTGCAACTTTTCTGTTTCAATACTCCTCCTTCATGACCCTATAGCAACTGTCTTTTATTAGACAGATACCAACTAATATGCTCGTTGCTCGTACGTTTGAAAGCAAACCCAAAAAGGACTAACTGTAAATACTCTACCAACCATGTACCCATATATGTATGTACAAGTATGGAATGAAATTCAAATTTACAATAGAAAAACAGACAACAAGAATAATACAGTCACACGAGTCATTAACGTAAACAGACATTTTCCTTTATAAACAGGTCATTGTTTCCAACCTGACGTGTAATTCAAAAGAACAGGTTATAACAATAACTGCGTGTGTACGTGTATGGATACGTACATTGACGTAGTAAAAAACATATTCGTGAAGCAGGGTAACGAAAAAGAAAGAGAGAAACGGGGAAGGGAGATGAGAAGAAAATATATTTTCGGTAGCGGATGGAATCAAGGAAACAAGGCTACGTGAAACGAAGGTGAATCCCGAAGGAATAGAGTGTACTCACCGGGAAAGCACGTATGCGCATTTTGCTCTCTTTCTTGAGCATAGAGCTGCCCTTCATCATGTCGAATTTTCCTTTCCGGACACGGGGATCCCTTTTAAAAATGTTTGCTGACGGCCGATGCTACGATAACGTTACACTGTGTGCACATTGACACCAGTTAAACGTAGGAAGCATTCACGTTCATCCGCTTTTCAGAGGCAGATCAGCCGATGATGATCGGCCACCGCGCGAAACCAACGATCACTCATTCACATTCACCGTGTGCAAGGGAGCCAAAAATTGTCTTGTTATCGTGCACATTTAATAAAAGAAAGAAAAATCAACGATGTCCTGAAAGAGGGGGAGAAAATGAGAGGCTCGGAGAAAGAGACAAAGAGAGGGGGAGGGAGAGAGACAGACTAACCCAAGGGAGCAAAGGGTGGTGGGGAATGTAGAGGGTAAAGAGGTACACTCTTTTTTACCCGGCGTATGAAAATGGAGGATAAGTCGCTTAGGGTTGAAAGGTGACGGTAATAGGGCAAATGGGTGGCAAGATCGAACAAAGACGAAACTAGATAGATTAACAGAAAGGAATTAAAGATATACGCACACACCTGTCAACAAACACGAATTCTATGTCACAATTCCGAGAAAGAAAAGAAGTAACACACTTAAATGTTGGCGGTCGTTAAACACGTTAACGTAATCGTCGATGCGTTTCCATCATGTCTCTCGAGGCATAATGCGATTTAGATCGTGAAAACGCGAACTTCCATCCTACACGGTTACGATTTTCGAAAGACGATTTGTGTATCAGTCACAACGACACGTTCCACGCGCATGAATCACGAACACTGCTGCAATTATAGCATGCCTGTTACGAGTTTCATTATATCGCGAGGCCGAACCAAACGAGTTATTTCCCTCCGAATATTACGATCACATGTCGAATTATTTGTTGAAATTGCCAATGAAAATTTAACGATTAATTTTGACTTGGTTTTTGGATAAGTTTTGAAAACGCTTGAAATTAAACGTGAGTTAGATTGGCGACTTTTCGGATTTTCATGAACCTGAAGAATACCGCTATATTTACTTGTATAGGTTGACAACGATTCGTTGGGTACCGAAAATTTAACAGCCAATAGAAATTCGATATTAAGCGCCAGCTAAAAGCGAAACGTCATTGTAAATTGTTTTCTTCTTACATCGATAGTCACTATAATTATCCACTTCACTTCACATATTCACACACAAAAATTCACGAAATTGTTGAATTGGGCATTAACAATTATCCGTGTCACCGTTTTCAACTAATATTTAATTTTTTACGTACTGAAAAATGATCATGGACTAGCCACTCCATCTACGGTGAACGTCTGAGCTACAGGTTAATTAATACGACTTTCGTGTCCCTAGATGGCGTTATCAAGTACTGTACATGTGGCGCCACCAACTTCCGTTTCCGTCTCGTTGAAAAGTCAATTTTCAGTTTTCAATAGGTACATAAATTCCGCGCCAAATATAAAAACCGCACCACCTCTGTTTTGTCGGCATTTGTTTTAACAGGCGTAAAAAATTTATTCTTCGTTTCCTGTGTTCAAAGAGATGGGATCCACGGCTTTGATTACATAATTCGTATCACTGAAAGTGATAAAGTGATGTTTATTGTAAATAGTTTAGTTCACTTGTTAATTTAATGCACCACATTTTTGGAAATAGTTATTGAAAAAATTGTATCATTCCTGAAGTATTATTCATTATAAAAACCTCCCTTCTGAAGTTCGTCGTCGAGAAAGAAGAAATTATTTTTATCTCGTGGCAATATGTCCATGTATTTAGTCCGTGGCACAATCTAACGGCGAAAATGTGAACTAATTTGTCTAGTAGCTTGAGCCTTCTACTGTAGATGGCGCTATGGTTTTTTTTACTTTTCTAATATACATGACATCTAAAAAATTGAATATTAACACAGTGAGGTTATCCTTATATTATAATTTGTTTATGATACTAGTTAAAAGCGCTAAAATCAATAATTGTTCACTCACAATTATATACTGTCGTATTGATTCCCATGCACATAGGACATAGAGTGTTTACTATACTAATAATGTTTATCTTGTATTATCCATTCAATATGAAATAATTATTCACAATACCACTACAAACTATAAACATTAATAATTTGGACTACTAACATTAAAAATAAATAATTTGTTTGTCTTTAATAGATGTAATGGTAATAAGTTAACATCTGCTAGAATGAAATACTTGAAAATATGTTTACATAAAGGTGTTGCTACTTCAAAAGGTCATTGGGGTAAGGTTACCACAAAAGTAGACTTTAATGTCACTCCATATAAAAGAAATAAGTCGATAACTATCTGAAAATACGATTTTGGGAAATGGCTTTCAAAGTAACCAATCGAATTTTTCAGTGACCTTGCATTAATCTAGTTTCATATATTTTCGTTTCGTGCAATGATGGAAGGAAAGTTGAAAATCAGATACAAGATCACATTTGTTGGAAATAATTTCAAAATTCATATATCCATGATACTTTAGCGAACTCGATAATAGAAACACAAATTTTGTTCGCGTTTATGCACAAGCATGTATCGAAAATATGCTTGTTTCAAAGCTAGACGGTTACATTTGAATTTTCGCACGCAAATACTGTTGACTCATCGCGGTTCAAACTCCAGAGATTACAAGGAATTTTTTTAATAGATAAGAAGAAGTATATTATAGTTTTCTAATTTGCTAGTTTGATTAATCTTGCATATGTATTCATCGCTGATACAAAATACAATCGTTTGGGAATTTACAGGAAATTAAAAAGGGGCATTCACAGAAATTGTGAAAGTTTTGTACATGTAATGAACGTTTTAAGAAAATCTTGAAGTAGCAATAAGTACGTAAGATAAGTGTGATCTCGAACGCAATTGAATAACATCGTTAAGAAGATAATAGATAAAGATTTTATGTGACCTTACGGCACGTAGATTTCGAGAACAGCGGAAAGTGAAAAGTAGGCAACGTCGTTAAGGCTGCCATGTTTTCGCCCCACCGTCTCGTTCGAGCGAATTTGCATTTCATAAGGAGTGTAGCTAATATTGAATCGGCTAGTAACAGCGCTGCTTCGTCCCGATTATTGTCGTTTAAAGTTCGTTTTTCTTGTGATCAGTCGTTAAGAACATTCGAGAGAACATTCAGTGCTTCCGTCGTAACAATGGCAAAAATAAAGGTAAGCTTCAAGTACTGCTATGTCATTGACACTTGTGAACATATTTACATATAGACATTACACTTTCTCTAATGCATATATGGGCGGTATATGTCTTGATTATAATGCAAAACGAATTCTTCGTTGATTTATTTTATGTAAATTTATTTTATCTTTAATTCTTATAATAATTTATTTTAGGCAGGACCTGTTGTTGACATCTTGGGAGATGAAATGACCCGGATCATTTGGGATTCTATTAAAGAAAAACTGATTTTACCTTACTTAGATATTGAATTGCATACTTATGATTTAGGCATTGAGAATCGAGATAAAACTGATGACAAAGTAACTGTAGAATGTGCAGAAGCTATTAAGAAATACAATGTAGGAATCAAATGTGCTACTATTACACCTGATGAGAAGAGAGTAGAAGAATTTAATTTAAAAGAAATGTGGAAGAGTCCTAACGGTACTATTAGAAATATTCTAGGTGGCACAGTTTTTCGTGAGGCCATTATCTGTAAAAATATTCCTCGTCTGGTAACCAGTTGGACTCAACCAATTATTATTGGTAGACATGCCCATGCTGATCAGTACAAAGCAACAGACTTCGTAGTACCTGGACCAGGCAAACTTGAAATCACATGGACTGGGGACAATGGAGAAAAAATTCAACACACAGTTCATTCTTTCAAGGGACCTGGAATTGCACAAGCTCAGTATAATACAGATGAGAGCATTCGTGCTTTTGCTCACAGCTCTTTACAGTATGCTTTGTCAAGGAACTATCCTTTGTATCTTTCAACAAAGAATACGATTCTTAAGAAGTATGATGGTAGATTCAAAGATATTTTCCAGGAAATATATGACAAAGAATACAAAGCACAATTTGAAGCTAAGAAACTCTGGTATGAGCACCGTTTAATCGATGATATGGTAGCATATGCAATGAAATCAGAGGGTGGTTTTGTGTGGTCTTGTAAGAACTATGACGGAGATGTCCAATCTGACTCTGTAGCACAAGGATATGGATCTTTGGGTCTGATGACTTCAGTCTTACTTTGTCCAGATGGACGTACTGTGGAAGCAGAAGCTGCCCATGGTACAGTCACCAGACATTATCGTCAATATCAGCAAGGAAAGGAGACTTCGACTAATCCAATTGCTTCGATCTTTGCATGGACTAAAGGATTGCTTCACCGGGCAAAATTGGATAACAATGAATCTTTGAAAAAATTTGCAGAGGCTCTAGAGGCTGTCTGCATCGATACTATCGAATCGGGCTTCATGACTAAGGATCTTGCAATTTGTATTAAAGGCATGAAGAATGTCACTAGATCTGATTACCTGGAAACATTTGAATTTCTGGATAAATTGGCAGATAACTTGAAGAAGCAGCTCAAGTGACTAGGAGGCGATTTTACTGATGTACTATCAAAGTATTAAAGATACTTATGGAGTGCAGTATATATCACTGGTTGTGGGGGAAGAGATTGCATTTAATTTGTAGTTGTAAAAACTAGCGCAAAGCATAATGTATGTACAAACGGTAATATATAAAAAATTGAGATTAATATATTTGTAATTGCAGTATTGAAATTATATATCGGCGATACTTGATTTTTACACTGTGTAGAACTAAATTTTTCTCAACGAAGTTTTTTAAGAAATCGTTAATTATAAATGAAGTTATGTAAGTAGCTCGTGTACATTTTCTTCCCTATCTTTCGTAAAAAAATTACTCAGAAAATCTTTTTAAATAATTTAAGTTATCATTACATACAACGTGACAAACTGGGAATTACACAATTTTCATTTGTTTGCTTAATTTTATCGACAATTTCATCGTAAAAATTTATGATCATTTCGAAAACTAACATGATACATTAAAGTAGAACACCATTTTTAATACTTTTTTGGTCGACGTCGTTTAAATTTGAGATATAGCTCTTGTGCAAGATATGGCATTGTAGATTGTAAAAAGAGAATGTTCTAGAAAGCCAGATAGTGTAACTTTTATATTATTTCGTATTAGCTTTTACACATTTTTTTAGATTAGTATAACACGTAAAGATTGCCTCTCTGTCAATATAAAACAAAAATTACCAAGAAATCCTTAACTTATTTACTGATCAGTCAATACCAAAAGGCCGTACAGCTAAGTTCTATGGAGCTGTTTTATCATATTGCGAGAGTACTCTACGAAAAATGGGCATATGCCACAAAAAACCATACTATTTATGTACCGCAAAATACAAAACGTATTTAACGAATAATTTTGGGTAACAATTAATCCCACGATGACAATGAAATAATAAGAACAATCATTATATTTCTTTGATTATAAATATGTATCTTTTTAGGTTAATCATTTGTTATAATAACCATTAAACAACCATAATGGTTACCTAACTATCGATTATGAAAAAGAAATCGCCATTACAAGCGTAGTGTCCCGTCCAAAATGTCTCTGCTGATGTCTACTTTGTGTGTATACATTCTGTTTCTCTTTTGTTTTCTCCGTGCAGCTTACCATGACTTTAGATATTTACCGTTTTTTCACGACTTGTCAATCAGATAAATATTACACACCGTTATACTCTATTACAAGGATGTATGTACCTACAAAAGTTCTCGATAACTATTTTTACACATTTTATCTGACACTATTTAAACATTGGAGGGTAAATTAGGGATTAACCATGATGCATCATACACGTGTGATCTACACGTGAAGGCTACGCCAATGTGATGACTGACGGAAGGAAATATGGTCAAAGTTTACTCGAATTAACAATAGTCTTTTTGTTAATTTTTACATCCGGGTATAACAATAATTATTCATCAAAATATTTCGGAATAAAATAAATTATAAAGGTAGAAGTTGCTATTTGATAGTGCGCAATAAACTTGGAAAAATGTATCGTTTAATTTACCAAAGCAAAACACCTTGGAAGGCGACGATAACACTGAAATTTTCATCTTTAACAAGAAGTTAACTACAACTATACGTTATCGTCCATGAAACCACAATACAAAAGTTTCTATTAGAATAAAACAACGGGTTTTACGCGAATACACAATTCACGAATGATTTTCAGGGTAAAGAATTTATTCGAAGAGATTGTTGAAGAATTTCTCGATACTTTCTGCGGAAAACATAAAAATAACGAATAAATGAGAAATCTGTCCCTTTTTTCTTCTCAGATGTTTGAAACAAATACAAAGCCCTGTGAGGGTATATCTACATTTGAAACATTGTGTCCTGCTGCTAAAACTTTCAGTGTTGAAAGTAAAAAGTAATATAACCATTAACGTTCTTGGTACTGCAAATAAGAATACCCCCTTAAACGGTACACTAGGAATAAAAGAAACACAGGACCTTGCCTGATCATGTAACTCGTTCTTAATAAGTTAACCATCGGCGTGAACGTCAACCATAGTGAAGAACTTGTTTCTCGAAATAATTCTGACGTAAAGAAAGCATTGTTCGAACGATTATTACAAGAAAGAAATTGTGTTTACCAATACGAATGCTTTGGTTGAAAGATGGCTGGAAGATGGCCAAAGATGTAAAACGATGAAATTATTATATGGTAAATAGTGATGTTCTTGCTTTCTTTATTACGAATAGTTTGGGTGGCTCGATTTACTCCTGCTGGTTCGTGTCGAGGGCTGCAGGACAAGAGCAACCAGAGGAAGTGGGGGCGTACGAGGACTGTGCGTGGATACCAGAATCAGAATTGGAATTGCAGATGGCGCCTGACCTGCGCCACTTTGGCTTCACCGTCGTTCCTGTCCGAGTCGGTTAAAGAGGAGGGAGGGGCTACTGGTTCGCTCGGTCTTCGTAGTCTTTGTACGATTCATCCTCCGGTCCGTTGGCTACCAAGTATTAACGCCGATGACAAAGAGGTGTTCCGACGAATAAATCACGAGTATCAAGATAATAAGAAGAACGAGCGACGCCGTGTCAGGAAGGGAGAAACGAGATAGAAGAGGAAGAAGGGAGGGAACCGAGGGTCCGTGCAGCGTATCCGATTTTCTCCGGCGCGGCGTCGGAAATCGTAAGATGTCGCGATGGTAATCCGGTGCTCCTTTTGGTTGGCTCTGCATACCGTCGGAATTTGTCGATGTGGCGTACCTATTTCCGACTGTCGTTCAATTGGAAAATAACCTACCACTCCGACTGAATTAACTCCGTTCGAGGTTTGTTTTCTATCATCGAATTCGGGATTGATTCTTTCCTCGACGTTTCTGTTGACTCGCCCGCGGGGGACACGCACACACGCGTGTACATGCTGAATGCGCACACTGTGCCGTCTGCTTGTCAGAAGCGGCCGTTCGACCGTAAACCGGAAATCGTTCGGAGAAACGGAAATCGTACACGCGTGCCGGGAAACTGGATCTTCTTCTTTCTTTGTTACTCACGCGTTTCTATCCGTGGAACCGAAACTGATTCCATCGTGAAAGATTACTCGTAGATTATATAGAGTACCGTACAGAAATATGTTCGATAGATTATCAAGCTATGGCGGGAAAGAATGGAAATTCTTGTAGAAAGATATGATTGATGTTCCGGCGACATCTTGTTGACCTACTATAATCGGCCGCCGTATCATGAACGAATGTACATAAACCGGATGTTATGAGTATGAAAGCCAAACCATTGACTATAATCTTACTGAGAACCTCAGAATGATTGATTGTCACGGTGGAAAAATAAGAGTTATATTGTTTTCCATAAATTTGAAAAGTTTATATCAATTTCCTTTTAGTTTACGTCACACTATTGTAAATGGAGGTTTCAAATCTTACTTTGATTCATGGTTCTCTGTTTTAATTGTCATTTACCCGAATCCTGACGCACAATGTGTGGTACAGACCTGAAATTTCCATTGTTTAACAAAAATTAATTTTATAAGTAACCACCGAAACGATCTTATAAACACAAGAGCTAGTCTCCAGTGATCGATGCCCAGACGAAGTATGTACTAACGTCACCGATGGTATCTCATTGGTATCAAGAAAATCAATGGCGGAACAATGGAATACAAAATTAAATTCGTTCGTTCCGAATATTTATACGGACGGGTATTTTAATGAAAAGCATTGTTCCCTCGCGGTATAATTCCGACACGTCTTCTTCCATCACCAGTTTCACTGGGAAGAAAAAAAATGGCGGCCAGTAGCGTTTAGATTGTGCGACCACCGAGTACTTCGTACTTGTGTTTCCGTAACGCTGTACAACAATGTCCTCGTCACTGTTCGATAAGCTGTGACCTCGAGGAAGCGTTCATTCTCAGGTGTACGATCGAGATATAACCGTATTTTCCTCGAAGATGTGTAAACTGCTGGTAGAATCGTTTTAAGGTGAACAGTGAGAGAAGGAGAGAGAGAAGGAGATGTGCGTATGCGATCGTAATGTAATGGCTCGATACGTTAATGTCATCGAGAAGGAGAAAACTGTGTAGACCGATTGAGAAGTGAATGCCGTTCTCCTTTTTTTTTTTACCCTGTCGGGAGATACGCTGGGCCGTGAGGAGGTTGAGGGGGAATTAAAGGGGTATCTTTATGCACGACAGGAACACGGGAGGACGTGCGTGGAACAGAACGAGCCTCGTCCAAGATGTCAGGAAGGCTGCCCCGTTTGCGTGCACTTCGTCCGCGACCCCAGCAGACCAAGATCGAGTCGCAAAAGGAAGGTAACCTTAAAGAGGACCGACAGGAAGTCACGATGACGGAACAAGAGTCGCGATCCGACTCCGAGGAGGTCTCGTTGGACGATAAAGACGACGATGATTCTGCAAAGGATAGTTCAAAGGACGATCACGACGGTCTCGTCGACTCGCAGGGCTACGAGTGTAAAACTTGTAAACCACCGAAACCTTTGCCGAGTCTCAAGGCATACCTTGATCATCTAAAAAAAGAACACAAACAAAAGGTATATTATTGTTATTATTTTTCATTTAAACGAGGGGAAGTTGAATTTTACCTGGGACTTAATAATCGTCTTTTAATTTTTACGAAATAAAAAAGAAATTATGTAACAAATTCAGTGCAATTACAGTTGATGCAAGTTCATTTTTACATAATTTAACGATTTACCCTTAAGAAATAGACAGTTAACAATTACAATAGTAACAATTTAATAGGTCCTTTCTTTTTCTTTCCTTATAAGATTGACAAGGGGTTTTTGTCAAGATCACCTTATTACAATGCTAGAAAAGTGACAAAGAGCATCTCATGGTTTTTAGGGGAAATATGTACGCGATGCTGCAAATCGATGTTCAATGTGTTCCTATGTTGCATTAAATTCAAGGGACCTTGAAACACATCAAAGAGTCCATCATTTAAAAAGGAGGTTTTTTAGATGTGCTAAATGCTCTTATGTAACACATGTGCGTGCTCGTTACACGAAACATGTGAAGTATCATTCTATGCCAATGATCAAATGCGATGCCTGTGATTTTCGTACACCATACAAGGTTAATGCAACTTTCATAAAATGTGGTAAATAGTTTATCCTCGGTCGAGTGGTTCAACAATAATTGTATCTTTGCAGTGGAATTTGGACAGACACACTCGGAATCATGGTGGAGGAGGAGCTTTTCAATGTCGTGCTTGCAATTTCACGGCCGATATCAGGCAGAGCTTAACGGTACACGAGACTAACCATCATGAGCCTCCTGTGGGACAAACAAATCGTAAATCTAATGCACCCTTTGAGCGTAAGCCAAGAAATAGTCCTAAGCGTTACAATCAGGTACAATATAATAGTTTGATCGATGAATATTTTATGTTTTGATGTGTATTCAAAATCTGTACAATATTATGGCTCTCCAGGTGGGTGCAAGCGACTTTCGGGACACACTTCACATATCAGGAAATACAACAGTATCCCTCAGCCCTGGTGATTCGTTCATGTCCGATCAGTCAATGAATTCTATGGAAGATAAGAGGAGTGCGATAGCCAATGCTGAATGCATTGCATTGAAATGTGAGGAAAAAGGCTGCCAGTTTATCACAGCATGGGATTCAGAGATGCAGAGACACTTGGCAGAGTGTCATGCACCTGTTACACCGAATAAGTCTAGGAAACCATTGCCAATGTTAATTCCTTTAAGTCCCACTAAACCCAATAGCACCAGTGGGTCTTCGACGACACTGTTGAAAGTTCCACGTGTAAGAGTAAGGCCGGAACTCGCTCAAATCGCAAGGGACACAGAATTGGCTCGTTTGTATGGGAATAAAGAAGTTAGTTGTATATTCTTTGTATAATCCATTGATACAAATTCGTCGTTCCATTTCTTTGTTCGTGATATCAGTGTTCTTTCAGCAGGTCAACAACTTAAAGAAGGATGCGAATAACGCGGCAGATTTGTTTGAAAAAAAAAATGCGTCCTTCTTTGATAAACTAAAGGAAAAGCTTACTACATCGGCGTCAATAAATAACGGGGTGCCGGAGGTAGCAGTAAGTACTACGAACGATTTGAAATGCTGGTGTACTTTTAAAGCTAGTAGCATGGAAGAGCTGGCTTGTCATAAACAAACACACCACACTGCTCTCAGTGTATCTGTGGGCACGACGCGTTGCCCAAAGTGCAGAAGACGTTGCAAAAGCTCGACTGATCTACAAGCGCATATGCAGTGTTGTCGATCGACAAGTAACGATGCGTCCATAGACAGTAGCTTAGAAAAATTATCGAATTGTTCAGAACTACGTGTGACCTCGTATCGCGGTGAATATGCATTCCCAGGGCAAACGGATTGGGACGTAAATCTCAGTGGACTGAATTCTTCTGGATCATCGGTATGATGTTTCTATAGAAGTAATATACTTACATATATATATATTACATATATACATATACCTGACCTTTACGCGTGCACATGAATAATGAAATGAACACACGCACACGAATGAATAGAAAAATTGCAATACGAGAGTCAACAGATCTGACTACATATATACACATTTTCTACACGTTAAAATTTCATATTAAGTGTTTCGATTGCAAGCATCCAGTACGGCCATTTGTGTAGTATACAGCATAGAAAATGCTCCATCGAATATATCACCTGAAGTATCTTCTTTAGTTTCAGTATTTCAATAGATTTACCTTCTATGTGGTACTTTTTTTTGGAAATACTAAAGGTACAGAATATAATTGAGTTGATAATGTTAGGTAGTACACCTCGTACTAGATAGTATGTTTTTCGTTCAATTTTCAAGCCATGGTCATTTATTTCACGTATGCAATGCTATTTTGATAAATTATTACCATTATGTTTCATATTTTCTTTCTTCTATTTGTTTTTGTACATATGTATCTTTTTATTATTAAGAATGTGCTTTAAATGTTCCCTTTGATAATCGAGACCGTAGTCGATTGTGTTTCGAGCGCAGTTAACGGTTTATTTTGATAAAGGCAGTAAAATCTTTTGTTAGGTTGAAGGCACCTCGACGCATCCAAGTGGCCGACGGGTATTCAAATGCCCGCATTGCCCATTTTGGGCATCAACCGCAAGTCGCTTTCACGTTCATATTGTCGGTCATTTAAATCGGAAGCCATTCGAGTGTTCCCTGTGCGCGTATCGCTCTAACTGGCGGTGGGACATCACAAAACATATTAAACTTAAAGCAGCTAAAGACCCAGTTCATCTGACTGCCAGGGTACTTATGACGGATGAAACCGGTCGACGGAATTATTCCAAGTATAACAAGTATCTTGCACAGGTGAAAGCACAACGTTCACTTATATTAAGCAAACTACGCCTACGTTTATTAACCGAACAGTGCTTGTCCTTTTTTCTATCATTTTTTTTTTTTTAATAGGCGCACTGATCTTGATTGTTTTACTTTTTTTCCTCTTTTCAATGACAAGCACCAGTGATGATCCTTAATCCATAAGAAAAATAAAACTTCAAATTTATCTCTATCGGAGCGCTTGGACACTTGATTGGTGTTATGATCTCAAAATTGTATCGCAATTACAAGCATATTCTTAGTAATTGAAACCGACACGGGTACGATAATCTTAAACGTTTCAATGCTTCGAAAGTGACTTCTTAGTTTTCAAAAGAAATTCTCAGTGTGCCGATTAGTGATTTTTTTTCTGCCAAATTTACGAGTTTATCTTATTCTACCGCGCAGCAATAATTTGTCGCGCGCGCTCCTTCGTAGAAACTATCGAGCATCGAACGTAAACTGTCTGTAATCTTTCGTAGGTGGAACAACAATCATGGGATGAGCAAAATATGGAGGAGCGTAGCGTGGAGGAAAGTAATTCCGACGAACCACCGACTAAGCTCTTAATCATGAACAGCAATGAGTATATGCAATCACCGGAATTTACGTCGACTCCGGTTTCAATTGTATCCACGAGCGAAGGGAATAACGTTAATACTATTAACATCGGTCTAAGACCGCCGCCTCCGTTAAAAGCTGCCTCTAGAAATCGTGGTCAATCCTTACTAAAAAATAACTTGATATCCCCGCAAGGACAAAGCAGTTCTGCTTCTGCCACGTTGATCGAGGACAATAAACGTACTATGTGGAAATGCAAGCGTTGTAATTTCAGGCATTCAAACAGAGAGACCGTATCGTTGCATGTTAAATCCCACAATGAATCGGAGCAACACCACGACGACGAAAAAGTAAACCCTTTCGAATGTACCATTTGTTCCTTGATTTTTCAAAGAATTCTGCTACTCTGTTTCTTTAATCCGACATATACTTTGCGCACAGAATCCATTTGGCTGTGGAGATTGTCCATTTTCCGCCCCAGATGCTGCAACATTATCCATGCATAGAGTCCATCACCGACCTAACCTGGAAGCCATCTTCAAATGTTACCTGTGCCCCTATTACGTCAGCACAAAGGCGTACGTATTTGAGTACCATCACAATTGGCTATATTTACATTATCAAACCGGCATTCCCGTACATAATATTCATTTTATCATTCCAGGGAGCTATTGGATCACGTTAGGCTTCACGGAGAAGAGCTTGCAGTTGTTCATCAACAGAGTACGGATTATAATTTTTCACCTGTTAAATATAAAACACAACAAGCTAATGCCACTAACAGTGAGTTCGACAAAATTCTTTAGTGCATGTCGCCGAGTGTCATTCGTTATTTCTCATTTCAGATACCGGTCGTTCGAAACAGGAGAAGTCTGTCGAACAAGTGATCCACATAACCACGCAGAACAACGTGACCTGTGTCTCGAACGCCTTAAAAAATTCGAACGCACCACCGCCATTGCTTCTTGATACTCGAGCATTGCCCGAGGCCCCGTTGGTCTGGGTGTCCAAGTTGGACGGTACCCTCGCGAAAATGTTAAAATGTCGTCACTGCCCGTTCGTGTCTTCTCGACGTGCCGAGGTACGGGACCACGAGACCATGCACCTCGATTCACCCAGTCAGGGGCCCGTTATTGCCTGCACCGATTGTAGCTTCACTTGTACCCGACGAGAGATTATGGTCGCCCACACAGACATGCATTCTGGGTCGCTGGGCACCGTGCATTGTTTAGTGGACGATACCAGGCCTGATTCTCAACAATTAAGCGATCTGGCCACGCTTCTTGGCTTTACACATTCGCCTGTTCTAGGCTCGGAGCCTGATCTACGAGATTCTAGACTAGTGCATTGCTGCAGCAAATGTCCAGCACGGTTTCTCTGCGAAAAAGAGTTGAGAATTCACTTGCGATATCATTCCACGGAATTAGCCTATTCGTGCCAATGGTGTTCGTACGCCGCACGTCAACCGGCTCATCTGTTGGCCCATCAGAAGGCACACTCCACGGAATACCAAGAACGTACCAAGTATTTATTGTCCTTGTATGGTTACTCTCAACGATATCCACCTCCTACTACCGCTTGCGTCGAGGCGGGTACTCAAGATTCAAGTAATTCAACGTCTACCACGGTTGCATGGATCGTCGTGGAAGTCTCTGAACCGTCGAGTAGTAATTATAATAATTCCAATCAACGAACCGGAAACCAAGTGTTCACCTGTGCCAAATGCCCGGCGCGTTACTTTAAGTTAGATGCTTTGGAGTATCATATGACTCTGCACGGGTCGAATAACAGATTCAAGTGCACGGAGTGCGATTACTCGTCGAAAACCGCCCAGAATCTGGTAAAGCATCAGGTGGTTCACCGACGACAGACCGAAACCAGCGAGATCATCACGAATTTGTCGACAACTTCTGATCCTCAGTTCGGGCTCTACATGCGTGGTAACCCTAACTTCGTTTATCCTGGCTACTTGAGAAATGGCAGATTGAAAGAGAAACGGTACAAATGTCACAAATGTCCGTCTGCTTTCGAGAAACGGGAACAGTACAAAGTTCATCTGACGTTACACGGGGCGAAACAAAGATATCGCTGCGACACCTGCGATTACTCTGTCAAGTACTACGCCAACTATGTTCAACACTTGAAGAAGCATCAGGCGAACGCAGAAGCCCAAGCCTCACGTAGACAATTTGAGGATGATACGATTACTATCGACAGCGACACCATCAGCGATAGTATACCTTTATCCCGTTCAGGAAAAACTTTGAAGTCGTCCAACAGCGGCATGGCCATGTTATCCATGAACGGGACGTCGATGCTAAATTATGGTGGTATGCAAGCTTCCAATCAGGATAAACAGTCTATGATATTATTGCAAAGGAAAGGATTACTTTTACCACCTATCGAGGAGACGGAGACATTACGCTGCCAAAGCTGTCCGTTCTCAACCTCTGACAAGGACGCTTTGGACTCCCATAAACGTCGACACGGTATCGAGAGAATGACACCGTCCTGTCCCCATTGCGACTATATACCGAGGAAAGATGAGAACATCGGTGAACACATCAGGCTACATTTCACGAGGCTGTACAAGCCTGAATCCTATCTCATCATAGAGCTCTTAACCCTGACAATGAAGAAGATAGCTAATAACGGGAAGGAAGAAAAACAAAAGACTGCGGAATTATTGTTCAAAGAATATCAGGATGGAAGATTCTTTCCTCTTAATGACACTAACTCGTTTGGTAGCACTTCTACCGTAAACAACTGTAAGGAAAAAGTTATAGTGGATCCTAATACCGGAGAGACAAAACATTTGACCGTTTAAAAAGTAATATCGTGTAACATACATATTCCTGTATATAATATTAAATGTCCTTGTACAACGCATTTTAAGCGTTTATATACATTTTTAGATCTTGCATTGAATCGAATTAGAATCATTTAAAATATTGTTAACATTTCAAATAGTAGGCTATGCACGAAAATGTGAGAAGTTTGGTACCCGTTCGCGGTACGATTATGTTAATTCTAATGAAATTACTTCGCATAGGAACGACTGTAACTTGATTCTTATCACTGTGACATGTACAGAGACGATGTTTTGTTAAAAACAAGATCAAATGCCGCTATTGCGATTACAAGCGAGCACCGATCATAGTCATTGTATTATTAGCTCGTTTTGAAATTGAACATGTCGTAAATACACAGGTCGACACGCCTTATTTCGTTGAATTAATTAACTTCGTTAGGTTTAACGTTATTGTAAATACAAGACTTAATACCATCAATCTTGTACGATATGGATAATAAACAAGTGCTATTATAGACTGGTGTTTTGTTAATGGACTTCTGAAACCGTTATTAAACTTCCGTTACGAACATAAATAATTCCATTAACAAATGTACATTACATCGAACAATTTTATGTTTATTTGTTAATAGTGTCATTCAATGGAGAATGTGATGTTCAACGAAAGTCTTCTTCCTTGTAGGCGGAGACAGCTGAGCGAGCTGAGCGTTTAATAGATTACCAGGGAAATCCCGAGGCGAGAGGAAAATGGGATCAATAACATCCTTGTAGTTTCGCGCATGACGGAATTTATTTTACGATTTTCTTAAGGTTATGAAAGGAACCTTATGCTAGAAAACAGTGGTCATACGGAACGCGACAAGTAAACAACGTGATTGATTCACGTAAATGCGGAAAAATGTTCGAAGGTGCCATAGCGGCGTTCCTGAATCGGCTTCTGGGCAAGTACGTTGAGGATTTGGACACTGAGCAATTCAACATTGGTATTTTTTCCGGTGACACCTGTCTGACCGATCTTAAATTGAAATCCGAGGCTTTGGTAAGATGCACTTCTCCCTATTCAAAGCACCCATTTATAAAGACTGTAAAATTCATTCCAATGATTCATCATTTGCAGTACCAGCTTGGTCTACCTATCAGGGTAGAAGTTGGAGTTATAGGAAAAATCATTTTAAAGATACCATGGTCTGGACTGTTTTCTCAACCCATTGTCCTTTGTATTGAGGTAGAATTTTATTTTTCTCATTCATCACTGTCAATGGTTACGGACTCTTATTGTTGCTGAAGTTTACATTTATCATTTTAATTTGTGCTTTTAAGGATGTGTATATAATAGCTGTACCTGCTGCTAATGGTGCTTATGATGCAGAAGTACAAAAGAAATTGATAAGGGCAGAAAAGCGAAAAATATTAGAAGATCTGAAGGAAGATGAAGCATCTAGAGAAGGTAATCTATACATATATATGAAATTAGTTTGATGACTGGAATGTTTGCTAATACATGTAATCGCTTCTAGAATGGTTTGACACCTTATTGGCAGCAGTTACAAAAAATTTTCAAATTACTATACATAATGTACATATTAGATATGAGGAGAAGTTAAATGGGTCTCTATGTGCTTGTGGTATCTGTATTCAAAGTATATCTGTAATGACCACAAATAGGTAATTATTTCCTTTATCTATTTGCTAATGTTATGTACCAGGTGTTGTTGTCACGATGAAATAAATTCTAGCAAATGGAAACCAGGCATTTGTGGGAATAATACGAACACGATCTATCAATTATTGCGAGCAAAATCCCTGAGTGTGTACATGGATCATGACACTGAGTCCTGTCTAACGAACAATAGGAATGGATGGGATATGTCCAGTTTTCTAGAATGGAAAGACACAATGCACAGGTCTCTACAAATGTTCGGCGTGGGAAACAAGTTATTCCAATTTCGTACGTTTATAAACGTAATTTTAATTCAGATATGAAATAGCTAACTACACGAAGAAACTAATGACCATTAACTGTACCACAGTTTTGAAGCCTTTCACCGTAAAACTAAAGGTAATCATACACAAGGGGAACGAGGCTCAAACATCTCGTGTGCTGGTTGACATTGTTCTTCAAGACGTTGCGATGCAAGTTACTGAGACGCAGTACGCTACTTTTTGTCATCTATATGATTCGCTACAGCGTGCAATGATTAATAAGTACGTGACATATAATGTAAATCGTTGCGTATAATTTCATTTCAAATTCAAATATATTTTTGTTAACGGAGTAATATTTCAGACCTTATATTAAGTATCGTCCAGATGAAACTGCACTAAAAAATCCATCAGGTTGGTGGAAGTACGCCTACAATTCGATTTTAGAGCACAATATAAGACCCTACATCTGGGCAAGGATCGTTGAGCATAGAAAGAACTATAGGAAGTATAAAGAAACATGTCTGCAGAGTTTACTTCGACCGAATGACACGGAATTAAAATTGGATTTACAAAAGTATGAAGACTGCTTGACAATATTGAATATAGTAATTGCTAGAGAGCATGCTAGACAGGAATTGCAAAATAAAACTATGGAAGACAAATCTCACGATGCGAGTATTGGTAATTCGATTCAAAAGGTCATGAAAAGTATATCCTCGTCCGGAGAAGAGCAGGTTTTAAGCGCAGAAAGTAATGAAACGCAAGAAGAAATGAAGAAAGTATCTCATCATTGTATCAGCATCGGAGTAGGAAGAAAATTTAACTTGGAGAAACTACCGCAACCTATTGGCACGTATAATCTTAAATATTTATGGGTCAATAAAATGGGTACACTAGTAACAATAGGAATAATTCTTCATTACAGATTATAAATTCAATTTCACTTTGGCAAATGCTTGTCTAAGTCTCCTAAACAATAATGACAGAGAAATTCTTGTCATAACAGTGACGCAATTTCTTTCAAGTATCGAAGTACAACCAACTGTGTCTGCTTTCAAAATATCTGCTCGTGCTGAGAGTTTTTTAGTCGAAGGTGTTTCTATGGAAGGTGATCTAGTTCCTTTGATTACCGTGGACAGTGTTCTAACAGGTACCAAAATGGCCGATATATTGTTTGTTCAACTTAAATACATCCAATGATCTGTCTGTGCAGGCAATGTATCATCGAACTTCCTGGCGATAGACTTTGAGAAGAATGGAGAAAACGTGGATCCAACTTTTGATCTGTCATTAAAGCTGGAACCCCTTGAAGTCACTTATTACCATGTAATGATAATATAGCCTGCTGGCTTATTAAAAATGCACTTTTATTGTAATCCGTTTTTTTTTCTAGCATTCCATGATAGAAATTATACAGTTCTTCAAGCTGAATGATGCAAATATTCGGACCACGATTCTGTGGATGTGTAAGCTGTACGAATACATTAAAGGGAACTTTTTGGTCCTGGTGGACAGTATCGTGTCGCAGACACTTCGAATTAGTTTCAAGATTGACATTAAAGGACCGTACGTAGTGTTCCCTGAACACGGATCGATACAAAAGTGCGTAACGACACAAGACATTATTAAACGCGTAATTATGTTTGTTGCCTGTATGTAACACGACGCAATTTCAGAGGTGGGCACATTCTTGTCGTGGATTTTGGTAATATGACGGTCTCCAACGAACTTCAAGCAACCAATCTGCAACTCGAAGACGCGACGCTCATGGAACTGGAGGAATTGCTTTATGACAGGATACACTTTGTATTTTCTGGCGAACAAGTGTTATTTTGTCACTCAGGTATGCTTTACTTTTCCTGTGAAATTGTCTTGTAGGCCTTAATATTTCGATGTATTATAGGTGATGATTGGAGATCAGCCAGAAAAAAGAAGGACTCTGAGTATCACTTTATACCGAAAATACAAACAAACACAACTATTTCGTACAGTATAAAACCGGAATATTATCAGTTACCAAGGTGTGTTTTGCGTTTTGCCTACACAACAATAACAAGTTCTATCCTAATTCATTTACGATATTATAGGACCAAGGTGAACGTTTCAATTTCAAGCATCAAGTTCAACTTGTCGGAAAACAAGATACAAATGATTGTACACTTTTTAAATTTATTGTTGTTGGCCTATCAACAAAATGTCGACAAATGCGACGACAATTGGAAGCCATGCACCTCCGAGAAGAGTCCGGATGAGGTCCTTGTGTCGATTAAAAAATTGAAAAATGTGCAACGCAGTGTGTGTATGCTATCAATTGGGACGTTACAAAATAAACTGAATCACGTTACCAAAGAACTTTTGACTAATAATGTGCAAAAGCAGAAACTTGATAGGTAACGAAGTAAGACTTAATATTAATGTATAAAATAAATTTCTTTAATAGTTCGCTGAATCGTTGAGTGTTGAACCCAATGATAAACAAATAGTAGATAAAAGATGCTTCATATTCCAGGAGTGTGGTGTCCTCGGAAGTCAGCGAAGAAGATTTGGAATTACTATCCAAGACTATCAATTTATCTGGCTTCGATGACAATGTGTCCCCGTGCAATCACATCAATTTCTTACTGAGATTCGCCATTGGAGAGGTATTCACATTAATTTCTTTTTAGTTACTGTAACATAAGCTTTCTAATAACATTTATGAATTTTCAGTTATCAGTTCACTTGGTAAGCTTGAATCACGGAAGAGAAGAGCCCTATTTAAATTTGAGATTGCACGGATTGTATCTTGAAACAGCCTTAATGGAATACGGTCCTGCTATTCAATTTGGGATAGGATCTGTACTTTTAGTGGACAAAACTAACGCAGGAGTAACAGGATCATATTTGGAGCTAATATCCACAGAAGAACCTCACGAAGTTCTTCTTCTGTCATATCGTAAGGTACATTCCCCCAGCGACTTGCAACTATAATTCACTTATCCATCCTGTTCTAAGCATATATTTACACAGGTGAAGTCAAACTGTCCTGATTTTAAATCTCACTTCAAAAGCATCGAACGATCACTCGTCATAAATATTCTCAACGTAAACATAAATCTTCATAGGCCCGCGCTATTAAAGCTCAAAGAATATTGGTATAATTTGACAAAGTAAGTACAATAAATACTTGCTATCTACGAAAAGTGATCTTATTTCAATGGTAATAAACACTGCTACTTTCAGCACTTTCGAAGAGAACAATCTCATCGGTTTTGCAGAGAGACTATTCCACAATATAGTACAGTGGAAACCGAAAGAAAACGATCCACCTATCCCTCCAGGTATAACGTAAAGGTATCACAAGTTAATTCATAAATTTTATACATTTTACCCTTCTCTAGGTGCCATTAAATTGAATTATTCTGCAAGACTCAGCGCACTCGTTCTCCGATTCTGTGACAAAGACTTGGATTTGTTGGAAATTCAAATACTTGGATTGGAGAACCATTGCATTTACAATGCGAACGAAAGGATGGTTTTACGTGCACATCTCAGACAGTTACTTGTCGAAGACATGAACCAGGATACGCTGTATTCGAAGGTAAGTCTTTGGTTTCACGTCGACGTGTTTACGCGAGTTATACTTTTGTGCGTGTTAAATTTGAGGCATTCTGTTCGAAGCTTTTAACCACGGACGAGGATAAAGTATTTGACCTGAAATATGTCAGACACACGCCAAGATTGTACGCGTGTCCCGACATCGACACTAAACAGGACGACGTGATGTCAGATGGGACGTTTAAACTATCCATTGGACGAATCAACTGTGTCCTTATTTCTAAAATATTGCACGATCTAAAGGTAACAGATTCTCCGGTACTTGTAAAATATTTCTGAAATACTCATGAAGATGTTAAAAAATTTCATTAACTTCGCAGCATTTTTTGGCGCCGTTCACTTTAACGTGCTACGTCCATTCGAAAGATTATTTAATTAATAGAATCATAACAGGTGTCAAAGAGTTTAAAAGGAGCGCCACGAAACTGCATATTTTTATCGACATACAGGGCCCTATATTTTTACTGCCCCAAAGGAAAGACAGTCCCAGTCTTTTAGTATTAAATACAGGTATGTACTCAATATCAATTACGTGAGATTAATAACCGTTAAAAAAAAAACACACAAAATAACGCGATATTTTGTAGGTGTTTTATCGGTGGAAAATTTTTTCAAGAAGATCGATCAATCTGTTCAAAACAGCAAGATCTCCGGCCATGATGGGAATCATTTAATAATCGACAATATCTTGGTGAAGCTGAAGAATATGACTATATCCAGAGCGATCATGACGCTCAGCAGAGATCTGGAAATACAAGTAAAATTTGAATACTTTTTTATCGATTCGCACACGATACCCCGAGTTCAGTTCGAGGATAATAATTCGAATGGATTGTCGATTTGTAGGAACCGATCGTGGAGCCCGTGCACATTCACTTCGACATTAAACGAAAAACCGAGTATCGTAGCGCGATGGAGTTCCAAACGTACGGACTGTTCAACGTACAGGGCACGATGGACTTTGTGTACATTAATCTTAGCCAGAAAGATCTCAAGTCCAGTGTGCTGGTGTGGAAGGACAACATCTCGAGGATTATACTATTTAAAGATGCACACGAGAACGAGACACGTTCCGCCGTGGAAGACCAGTTGTCGAATCTCAATCAGGAGGATATGATGGTGAAGAAACTAGAAGATTTTCTTACCCACAACGAGAACAGCGTGTGCGAAGTTAATATGAAACTAACCTTGGAAGGGCTGCAGTTGAATTTGTTCTTAGACTCGGAAGAGGTACACAGATATTCACTTTAACGTTGTTGTTTTTTTTATACAACTTTTGTCATTTATTGCTGGCAATTTCCTCCAAATTTGTACACAACCGCATATCAGGGATGGTCCTGCATTGTTATAGGTATTGAGTTCACCGGTTCGCGACTTGAATCACGGCCTCTGCAGACTAACATTCGGCGAGATAATTAACACTCACGCGTTCTACAGCGACAAGAGTATGAAAATGAAGCTGTCTCTTCAAAGTTGCATTCTCCAAGACACCAGGAGGGACACTCAAGTCGTCAGGAAGTCTGTAGCCGTGAAATCATTATTCTGATCATATTGTGATTTCATTAACATCTATTAAACATTCTCTTGTTTATCGCAGGATAATCCAATCGCCAGCGAGGTTAATAGGCGCAGAGTCCTGTATATCCGTCTCAATGTCGCCGATCGTCGACATCGCGTACACTTGCGCTCCCGCCGGCGAGAAGTGTTTCGACGCGCTGGTTCAAGATATTCGAATAAATCTGTCGGTACCATTCGTGATGCATCTGACACGGTACATAATGGACTCGCTTCCAGGTGATCAGCCCGACGAAGGGATCATTAACCACGGATACGAGAGCAACAGTCAAAGAGTAGTAAGTGTCATGGTGCAGTTTCTTTAAGGGGAAATTCATTCCTCTTATTTAACCATATTTTCCCTGGAACCATTTTGAGCGTTCCAAGGGTGTTTTAATTGGTAACGGTGAAAATGTTTTTCTCTTCACGTGATTGTTTGAAATCAAGAACAGGGATGTTACCAGCGCAGAAACAGATAGATTAAGATATGCACAATATTTTAAGGAGGAACCAGGTATTTACACACATGTGTTTCACGCCGTTGCTTTTGCCGTTATCCCACTTTTCAACTTTTTTACCGTCTGTGTACCAGTTTGTATCTCGGTTAGAGGAATCGTGAAACGAACAGTTTATATATATATATGTATATATATCGTTTCGCTGTAATTCTGCATGTACACCGTGGCGTTCTGTACCCTTGTGATTATCGGTAGATCGGTTCCAATCGGATTGAAGAATGTCATATTTTTTATATATCCAGCTGCCTCCGTGTCTGTGAGAATACACAAGCCTGAGATCTTGCTCTTCGGCGACCTGAAGGCAAGCAATGCGCACCTGATTCTGCTGCAAGCGGAAGTGACTATCGAGAGTAGCAGGCACAGTTGCTCCTCGTCTATTGTCTGCACGTTCACGGATGTCCGTGCTAAATCGAAGAAACAAGGGAATTACTCGAAACAGACCCCCTATTGGTTACTCTGTCCTTGCGACATAGAGATCTGCAGGAAAGAAAAAGCGCCAGAATTCGATGTCAACTACACGGTCACTGTCAATGCGATCGATATACATCTCTCGGCCGAAATTATACACACGTTCATCGATGTAAGTATTCAGCGACGATTCAACGTATGTTTCAGCTGTACAGTGTACAATCCTTTACAGATATTGAACGAAGCGACCAGTTTTCTGGACGGTATGAATATAAAAACGGAGGGTAAATCTTTTAATCAAGACTTCAACGTACACTTCAACTTATGGACACCGAAGAGGATATTGAATGTACCGTACAAGAAATCGAACGATTGTAAGAGTTTCGAATGTAACTAAACTAACCATTGATAAATGGCCAAGCATTACTTTCAAAGTCTGACGTTCACAGATGACTTGAATCTGTTCTCCGAGTACAACGACAGAGTGGTCACCGTCACTCTGAAACCGCTGACGGTGTGTCTGTTGCTGGAGATCGAATACTCGACAGAAAGGCTGCCGGTTATAAAGTTCGAGAGTATTGTAACGGTCTCGATCAACGATTGGTTCAACGACTTCAATTTTGAGTCCGGCATTAAGCTCCATGCGTTCTGTTACAACGCCGATTGGAAAAGCTGGGAACCGTTAATCGACTTGTGCTCGGACGACGATACTAACTACAGATCATGGGAATTAATGATAAAAGCGAGTACTAATTTATTGTAAAAAAAAGAAAAACAATAGAGTGTTCCTTGTTATCCAACTGTTCATTATACTGTTACACTTTATTATGTACGTAGATGCGTCATGGCGAAGCTTTCATGATCAATTCCAGTTGGACCCACCCGTATCAGTATATAAAACAGGATTCATTGAAATCGAAAAAGAAGAGTCTGAAGAGTATCGATCAGGACTTCACGGACATGGTTTTCATAACTCCAGATCACTTGACCGCGCCGAAACCGAGCGGTACATGAGATACTTTAATTTTTTTTTTTTAGTTAAACCTTATAATACGGTGACGGGGCCCGTTTGGACCCGAGTAATTTAAGCTCCACACATAAAATAAAGCTACTGTGAACCTTTCAGAAGCTGAATTGTATTCAAGATACGAGGAGGATTCGGACACTGACGACGACGAGGGTCAGAAGAAATTATTGCGAACATCCAACTATTTGTTTAACAGTAACAGCAGCGGAGAGGATGACAGTGATAGCGGTGACTCGAGCACAAACGAGGACGAAGGATTGGAATTAACACCGGAATGTAACGCTGATTCGTGTGAGCAAACTTTACGATCGAAATTTCCTTTTAAATGCGTTACTGTTAACAAGAAAAAAAGATTAAACACATTTATTCAATTACAGTTGGACCGCTTGGCCGTGAATCGATTAAATCGAATGACTTGGCAGTGTACATCACCGTGTCAGCAGAGGACAAACTGAATCTCATAGTCACACCGAACCTGATCGCTGTCACGGATATCATTATGAATGCTTTTCACCAGGCCACTAGCGGGATACCAATAATACCGTCTAGTGTGAAGAAACTGAATCTCCACAATGATATCGGTCACGAGAGTCGCATAGAACTGCTTGTTTCGGACGATGTTCGTATACACTCCGCTAAACGGTTACCAAAACTCTCCTTTTTAATCCGATTAATTCGTTTCTTTTATCACAGGGGAATAATAAAAATGGAACTCGAGTTATAGCGAGTCAAGAATATCATAACATAAATTCACCAGTGAGTGCTCCGAGCAGCCCAGAAATAGAACACCAATCGGGCCCTGATAATTCCCGATGGGTAGAGAATGAAATGGACTTCGCGGATCCGAACAAAAACATGCAGAGTCACACGACACCGATCGACGAAATATTCCAAGATGATTCTTCCATCAGAATATACAAGACGATCACAGGGGAAATATTGCGTGTTACTTTTCAAGGTACAAATTCAGAGTCGGATCTTTTTCAGAATCGGGCACTTTTTGGAGCATCATTTTCAACATATCCAAATTTCAACAAAATCCTAAATGGTGCTCCAATAAAGTATCCGATTTATCGATAAAACGGAGAAATCGATTTTTTGAAATTCTTTTTTATCGTTGTTCAGGATTCGACGATGTATTGGTGTACTGTCCCACGAGACAGGGCTGTAATTTGATCCCACTGCGACCCGTCAGACACGAGGTTCGCTATCATCTGGTGATCGATGCTACAATCGACAATTATTTACATCGCACGATCACCGTCCGATCGCCGTTACAGGTAATGATATTCAATTGCAATTCCGTCACATTCTCGATAGCATCTTAATGTATTTCAAATTGCAGTTCAGAAATGAAACGTCCTACGCGTTGAGTCTGTATTACAAGAAATCACTGATGGACAAATTCGGATTGACTTGCGTCGGCGAACCCACGAACCCCTTTGACGACAACATTCGAATGACAATCATCGAACCTGACTCCACATACAATATTCCATTATACATAGCCTATCATTTTCCTGTACATATACTGCCCGCTTATTTAGAGTAAGTGCGAATCTAAACTTCATTCCATGTAAAAAACAAATTTATGGATTATATTTTTTATTACACTCATCGAGACATTACTATACTGCGTAACACAAAATAGACTAGCTGTTCTTACGATATGTTAGAATTATAATTCGTTGCAGGAAGTATCATGTCAGCGAAGAGGGAATTTATTGGAAAGAACTGAGCGTATCGATGAACGTGGCCAAGGATGTTTATTGCAAGATGAAGGAAGATGAAAGTGATTCTGTGTTCTGTGTCAAAGTGTCTTGCAACGAAGTCCCGTTGATCACAAGACCGAGTTGTCAAGTGCCAAATTACTTGATAAGCATTCACTCACCTCTTATTTTCAACAATCAACTACCGTTCGTTATAGATGTCACCATACCATCTATTAATTACGAAGTGAAGATAGAACCGGGCGAGAAGATCAATATGCATTCCCTGAATTGTAACAACGATATCCAATTTGTATTTAAGGTGCGTTTTGTTTATCGAAATCAATGCCCGTGGAATTAAGTTTTGTTTTTATTTTTTCGTTAACTGATTCACAGATTCAGAACTATTTGGGCGGATACTGGACCGGTACAGCGAAACTGAACACTAACTTAGAAAGGAAATTTATTTTAATGACAGCAGACAGCGAATCCGAGTTAACCAAACCATTTCTGTTGAGTATCGAACTATGCAAGATCACGAGTTGGCACATTGTTATTCAATCGCAATACTGGATCATAAATAAGTCTGGATTGCCTTTGTATATTCAGGTAATTAACTAAATTTTTCGCTCGTGATTACAATGCACCTACATTTGATGTCTTGATATTTTTAGGAGTGTCATTCTCACATAATCAACGAGATTCCTGAGGAAGAACTGATAGTATTTTCCCAGAAAAATAACAAGAAAGGCACAGTCAGATTGAGGGCCCATCAGTCTGAATGGTCGCTGCCGTTTGGTCTCGACGGAATCACTTCAATGTCTCTGATCGTGTGCAAGGACACGGAGCGAGGCAGAAAATACAGAATATTAACAGAAATCGAAAGCTCTCGTTTATCCAATTTCACAAAAATCATAACGTTTCTGCCGTATTTCTGTATTAATAACAAAACAAAGAGAACTCTTCGATTCATGGAAGAGAACGATCAAGCTGACTTGTGGAACGACCTTCTACCTGGGCAAACAATGCCATTCTGGCCGGTCACAGAGTCAATGACGATGAGGATAAAATGGAGGAACAGTCAATTGGTGTCTCAACATTTTAGTATTACGTATATAGGAAAGACAGTATTAAGAATGGATAATGGCGTAAGTATAGCTGCTTCAAAGATATATACCATAAACGTCGGTCAGGTTTATGGCTAACTCTTCAAATTAAACGCTATACTCGAGTATTTCTCTATAAACAGTCGAGTATATAATTACAAACAAATTGAACGGTTACAGTCAGCCATCAGTGTGGAAATCGACGGCGGTATCAACTCTCCTTATAATGTTACATTCCAAAAATGCGTACCCGGTGACATACCGGTGAGGATAGACAATTTCTGTAATGATCTATTTTTAAAAGTCAGTCAACACAAACTGGGACAGGTGGCACTAGTAAATCCCTTTCAAAGCCTGTTGTACACCTGGGATGATCCTACAGAGCCTAGAGAACTTATGTGGAATGTTTACAACAATAAGAAAACCGGATATAATGCTCAGTTCCAGAAGGTAAGTGCACACGTAGCTTATTACTAGACTGCGGATTTTTATGTAAAATATCATTTTATGAAATGATTTATAAAGAAGTAAAAATAAAAACTTCTTTCCTTTCTCGGAGATTCCATTGTGATAAAAATAAAATAAAAAATTTATCAAATTTTTATTCTTTGCTATATTTCACATGATTCTGCATTCATAGCTCATAGGGCTCTGTGAAATACAATAAAAAGCCAAACTTTCATCGGTTCCAATGATTTTTCTGTTTTGGTCTGAACCTAATAAGATACTTAAGAGGAAAAATAAATTTCTACATTTGCTCCTGTGTTTATAAATTACTTTAGAAAATGTTATTTTGCATAAAAATCTGCAGTCTACTCATTACTTATGGCTACTTGAATACTATTTCTTTTCTCGTTTCAAGGATGGATACGGTCAAGAAGTTGTACCTCTTGTAATTGTGGACCCATGCAACAGTGTATCGTCGTCCATTTGTTCGTTTAAACACAACAATAAATCTACATGGCTGGAGAATAAATCCGCGAGTTTCAGCGGTAGCGAGAGCAACGTCTGCGAGGAGGACGTGAAATCACCAACGTTGAAAGGTCCACAGACAGAAAACACTATTGTTTACTGGGTGAGCTACATGGAGGGCAATCAAAGGGTTCTATTGTTCACCCAGCACGAGGCGGTATTTTTGAAAGCAAAGAGTATTATCGACCCCGAGCCGAGCAAACAAGAAATATTCTTCTCCATTGCTGGCATTGGTATCAGTATTGTAAGTTCTTTTTATGAAAGTATTCGAAACATAAAAAGATTTTCCTTTTATCATATGATTGATTTAAATACAGGTAACAAAATCAAATGAAGTTTTGAAAGAGTTAGTACATGCGAACGTGACGAACTCTGCGGCTCATTGGGAACTTTACTTTGGTAAAAAATGGAAAAGTTTGTCCTTAGAATTGAGTGCTTGGATAGAGAACAAGTATGTAAATTCGTGTAAAAAGGCCCAGTTAGACAATTTAATTGACGTAAGTCTCGCTCAATGATGCAAGAAATCAAAAAGTCTCGAGTACTCAAGAAGTACTAAAAGATAAACGTGTCATGTGAACTGTTTTAGGTCGACCTTGTAAAAATGCACATGACCAAGCCGTTCTTTGGCAAGCTGAGGAGGACCTATTCCCCAGGAATTTGGTTACACTGCAGGAAATCGGTGACGTTGACCCACTTACAAGGCTATGTGCATAGAATACAGGTAAAAACGTAATTTAATTTGCTGCTTCGAACTCTAATGGGATACTTGCGTATAATTTCAGGTTGACAATCAAATCCGTAATACGACGTTCCCTGTGGTTTTGTACTCGAATTTACAGAAGAGTGTTATCAATTACGCGGGGAACCACAAGTTAAAGCATTGCATAGAGTTTAACTGTTTGAAGCAAAGAAAACTAAATTATAATATTTACAAGTGGGTACATACTAATTCGTGCGTACATTTAGATCAATATTCCTAAGTGTTGCCTCTCACGATTGTTGAATTTTCTTGCAGAGGTATCTGTGTTATAGTCCGAGAATTCGACTTGAATCTACAGGAAGGCTTCCTTGTTTCGTTAATCGATCTGATACCGAAGAGACCGGTGACTAAGTATTCAATTGCCGTGAAACTGCGAAAGGACGTTTCGAGTGTTCGTATTTTGCCTTCCGACAAAAGTAACAATGTACGTTCTCTCGTGATCGTTACTTGATCTCCTAACGAAACCGTTAAAAACTATTCGCGTATTAATAAGAATTGTTCTTGATTTACAGAATTCAGTTGTTAAAAAGAGAAATTTAATAGAGCACATGTATATTTCGCCGATCCTAATACGTTTAATATTGTTGGCGGACACAGAGAGACCGACTATTTATAATATTAGCGATATCGCAGATTACAAAAATATTGTTAGATTTATTTTTGAATACTCCGAGAATGGAAGCTCCGAGAAGCATGCTGAATTCAGGTTTTGTACCATCGAATATTAATGAATAACAGGGGCTTGCAATTATGCTAATGCTGTTCTTCGAAATTTCAGACTTCCTTGTTATCAAAGAAACTTTATCACTGTTAACGACACGGAACTTCTGGTTGATCTTCTACGGTCTTGCGAGGCTCAGGCTATGCAACAATTTCAGGTGTTAATTCGCTCGACCACCGTTTTAGGAAACCAATACGGCTACAACTTCAAGTCCCCAGGGGAGAACTTTTACGAATCGAACGCGGTGAGTAAGAAAAAGTCGAACGTTTACGGTTATTTTCAAGCCTTATTCACTGTGAAATATTTTGCAGTTGATTCTGTGCGGAGACGAAGTAGCCGAGAAACTGAGCCACGAAGTAGCATGTCAATTGGGCTATGCCACAGTAGACTCTATACAGTCGTCTGTGTTTAATTTTAATTTTGAACTTCCCGTGGTTTCATCCAAGGTAAGGACTAAAGTAAAAAAAAAAAAAAAAGAAAGAATACTTGGCTAATGTTTGACGTAAATGAAAGTTTGATTTACAGACGAAAGAGCCGTGCTTTCAGAACAAGGATGTACCCCCTTTGAATCCTCTGATCCGTACCTCATTTTCTACAGAGATCGAACTAGAAACATGCAGCCTAGTGACTGCGTTTATAAATAGTGAGTATAACCTGTTTGATTGAAACATAAGTAAGGTGTTATATTTGGAAATTTTGCAGGTATTCATCAAGAAGAGTTAAAGTATTTCTTCAGAACCTTAGGAAAGAAAACATCAATATTTTTTAATACTGAAAGTTCCTCCCTAAAAGCTTATTCGAAAGTGATAGCAGATATCATAAAAAGGTACCCCGGGTTAAATTCAATATAAAAATTAAACACGTTTTATACTCGTATTATTTTACAGGGCACAAGAAATAGGTCATAAGTTTATATCTCGAATACGCTTACCACGTTACGTGAATCCATACAAGGTAAAACGAATTCAAGTTCGTCCCAAAGAAAAAAAGTGTGAACTATCGAAGTAACTTTTCTTTAAATTAGGGTGTCGAGATATTCTCAGTGCATAAGGCGAAAGGGATGCATATGCTGACCGTGATAAATAAGAATCCTTGTGCGGACGCAGACACATATTGGGCCCACGCTGCTCTGTCCAATGACGGGAAACACATAGCTCTCGTTTCATTGCAGTAAGTGTATTCAAAACGCGATTAAATATAGTTTTGCCTGTTTAACATAACCAAATTTCTGTTCAGGCGATTATACTTCATTGAAAAAGGATGCGTATGGGGATCCCTGAACGTAAAATGGACTCTAGAAACTCAACAAATGCTATCACCTCCGACTGTGGTTAATAATAAACTTATCTTACATGTGAACAAGGTATTTTCTTTGTAATGTTTTAGTAATAGGAGTTTTTAGGTATTTTATACCGAATATTAAAGTGATATTAAATATTGCTCTCACCTGTAGAATGAAGACAGTTTATCGCCCATGGTGGACTGGTACTTGGAGAGCGAGGCAACGGATATTCTGGAGTGGCTGTGCCAGAAAATAAATATAGCCATGATCTTGAACATGGAGAACGGTATATGTTCAAACCAAGTTGTGTAACTGGAACCCAAAACTATAAAAGAAAGATCATTGTATATTTAAATTAATCAGGCACAATAAATTCTCCAATGAACGCAACACTTTTTTTCCGTCTATATTGAAAACCTATGACTACGAAGCAACATTTCTTTCCTACAAGTACAATCGTGTATTTAATTCTCAACTTTCGTATAGTTTAAATATCCTCTACGCATCATCACAAGTTGTAAAGAGTACCGTCGTTTTTCTCTATACTCTCTCGTAATAGTTCTCTCTCTCTCTCTCTCTCTCCCTCTCTCGCGTTAAAAAGAGTCTCGCTGTTACGCGTTACCATATCAAGAGAGCCATCAGACACGTGTCCGCATATCATTTATAGTCATTTGGATAAAGTACGTCTAGTTTATTTCATAATTTATTTACAAAAAGTCTTAGTAAATTACACTTACAGGCATCTCCACTCGAACTAAAGTAAATAATTTAAGAACTACACGTATTTAGATATCTATAGAGTAGGATACTTTGGGGTCAGGGAGAAGCTGGGATCAGGGAAAGTGTTCTGTTTAACTTATTTACCTCGTCCACCTGGTTCTTTTATAGTATCCCTCGTCCTGTTTTTTTTTGTTCACCTAATTATTCTCAAACAAGGTCAAATCGGGATAGCGTGTTTACCCTTTCTTTTCTTGTTTCGTGGTTCGTTTTTTCTTTACATATACTACCCTCTTGAAAAAAAAAAAGAAAAAAAACTTAAACACCATTCGCTCGTGACATCTGCTTCTACCGAAATGAAAAAGGAAGTACGTACGGCGTGGAAGGTGTGTGTGTGTGTGTGTGTGTGTGCGAATACAAATATGACTTTGTTCCAACGGACCCTTCAAAAGAGAGGGTGATTTTCATCTCTTTTTTCGTTCCTTTCAGTTACATTAGATAAATGTATACGTAAGAATCGTCGAAATATGTGCAAAAGCTGACAATGGGGGGGGATAGTACTTGTTAGTTTCATTTTTTTTTGTTCCTTTACGATAACATATGCGCTTTGAAAAAGCATAAAGTCTTGAGATTATTAAATACATCCCATTAAGAATTGATTAATGGCACGATCAAGAGCCTATGATTGAAAAATTCCATGTTTTTATCCGTCCCTGTATCTTTTTCATTCGCGTTACACCACCGAAAATCACATTCAATGACTTTCTATCTCGTTCCCTCTCCTCTGCAATTTGTTATACTTTTCGTTCTTCGGTGTGTCGCTAATGATCACAAATTTCTCTCATCGATCCCCATCCTCTTTTAAAGCAGTCCACATTACAAGTCCGAATTTCACAACGGCATTTTCAATTGCATTCACGAATACATTTTACATTCCGACGAGCAAAAACTTTGCAGTTAAATGAATCGCCTATTTAAAAAAAAAAAAAAAACAACTCCACCGCCCGGAGAATGACGAAAAAAAAAGAAGAAATTAAGAATGTTAATAATAAAAAAAAAAAGATAATCGGAAATCCACCAAAAAAAAAATATATATATAATTACGTGAAAATGTATTCGTTTTAATTTGAAACTTAAGCATGATCTCGCTCGTTACTCCAAGGCCATTCCCTTTTTGTTTGTGTCGACATCGCCTACGTTTTTCCCTTCGAGCCAATCTCTTCCTTTCTCTCCCTCTCTCGTTCACTCTCGATTCCCTCGTAAGCTCGTGTGTACACGTTAGTAATTACTAGCAAATTATTTCACAGACACTATTCCCCACCCCCTTTTTCTACCAGCAACCCCATCCGTCGTGCGTACAACCGAGATACATTCGTACGTTCATAATCCCTCTCTCGTTAATACGCAGAAATTCATCCACACACCACACACACACCGCAAGCATTCACGAACACACTTGGACAAGTTGGGCACGCACGTGCGTGCATACTGATGCTCTTTTCGTGCGTACCTTTCGCCCTCCCCTCCCCCGCTGTTCCAACTAATCATTCATTCTATGAACAGTCACCATCTCTTGTGCAACGAGCATACATGTTAACGCCACGAATACACAAGTTTGTCCTCCACCTGAATTATTTTTCTTTTCACTTTATAACTGCCTACGTTTGTCCCTTCGGCTATCTTTGTTTTGTTAATTATTTCGTTTCCCGGCTCTGTTCCATTTGTTCACACGCACACAAGTTTTTTTTTTTCCCCCGTTCATGCTTCTCGTTCGTGGACACGATTCCCTCTTTTCTCGGTGAAACGATCCAACGATTCTCCATCGAATTGTCGTCCCTTCACGCCTTCCGTTTCTTCCTTTTACCATTCCTCCCTGTCGCTCGTTCTTTCACCCTTAAATTCTTTCGTTTCCCGTTCATGATGATCATTCGTTCAATCGACACACACACACAGCAAATATTCTCTCGATCGTTCACTCTTCCAACAATGTCTTTCTTCAGTTCTAGTTCTGCCTGTGCTTCTAAAGTCGAGACTCTCGGTGGTCTACTGCTTTTACCTCGTACATTCTTTTTTTATTTCTCTTTGCAAGGGAGACCACCGTGTGGGCGTCTTCACGCCATATTTGTGTATTTCTATTTTCCTTGTTTCTCTCTCTCTCTCTCTCTCTCTCTCTCTCAATCATTTTTTTTTCTTTAAATTGTTTTGTTACTTGTCACGCGCGGCGCAGCTCAAATAAGATTCAATGGAAGTGTGTGTGTTCCTTTTTTTTCTTTCTTCTTCTTCGTGTGTGTCGTGTGTGTATTATGTGTTATCTACAAAATATCTTAATTACTCGCTAATTACAGCACAAAACATGCAAATATAAAAATTTGCATTATATTATCGTTAATATTTATATATATAATCGTCACCCCAATATTATCGTTCCGCATCGCACCATTTTAAGGTTCGTCAAACAGATTTCTCGTCGTCGGATAGTTTTGTCTCGATCAGTTCTCTCTCTCTCTCTCTCTCTCTCTCTCTCTCTCTCTCTCTCTCTCTCTCTCTTTCTCTCAGTTAATTCATTTATATATTATTATACTGCTAATAATCGTTTGTTTCTTCCTCGTCTCTCCGTCGTTCCGTCCCACCCCCTCCACACATCTTCCTTTCTCACTCTCACCGTGTCTCTCTCCGTCTTTGTCTGTCCCCTACTATTATTTATTTTTTTCATCTCCGCGTCCCCAGACATCCTTTAGTAGTGTTTCCTTTCATTTCTCTCCCTCGACAGTTAATATCCCATCAATCTCCACACGATTTCACTCGTAGTTTCGACCCCGTTCTGTTTCTCCACGTCAATCCTTTCTCCATTTTTTTTTGTTCTCTCCTTTCATTAACTATGTAAATATCTTACACTATATCGATATTATTCCAATTCACGAAGGGGGGAAAAGATATACCAGACACGCGCGGTGGCGTTCGCCATCCGTAGCATACCTGTGTACTCGCGCAACTAACACCGATAAATTCACTTTCTTATTTCTTCCCCGTGTTTACTCGATATAAAACTACACAACAACCACACGATGCCGTGGCGTTTGTATATCGACACTTTATTCCATGCTACATAACCTCTGTGTGTATAACCAAAATCCCGCGTTTATTTTTTTTTTCTTTCCATTATTCTCTCGGTACTCTGTATAACGTACTTCCTCCTCCTCTCTCACACACATTCTCGCTTTCTCTCCCTTACTGTGAACTATCATCTTCCTACTCGCACTCTTTTCTACACCTTTCTACGGTTTTTTTGTTGTCTTTCTCGCACTTCCTATCTCGCACACGTACACGCACACATACACGCTCTATTATCTCTTTCTCGCTTCCGTATTATCTATATAGAATAGCAGCCACTATGTATATATATAGCTGTCTCTTTCTGTCACCTTGGAAAAAAAATCCATTATCATTTTACACAAGGAAGGAGGCTAAACAACCACGGATATCAACACACCCGCGTGTCCCAAAAAAGAAAAAGGAGAATACCGTGTCTCTGTCAACAAAAGAGTTACGCGCCCCTGGAGCACTGGAACAACACACGAGCAACGATCGCGGCCACCTGCTGATCCAGTATCTGACTCATCACCAGTGCAAGCAGCCGGGACTCGTGCTGTAACAGTAGAGTTCTGTTGTCCGGATGCCTGGCGAGGTTCAACAGGGTACCGGCCGCTCGTCTCAGCATATCCAGACTGGTGCCCATCAATTCCGGATTGTCACGTAACGTGGCCAATCCGTGCTGATTCGCGACACCGAGCGCGGTCGATTCCGCTTGTTCGATGAATGCTACCAACAACGCAACGCAAGGCGTTTGCAGGGCGATTGTGCGGGCCACACCGCTGTCCGCCGCGGACAGAAAGTGAAGCAGATTCACGCCAAACTCCCGTAAAACCTGTTCCTCGCTTCGACAAAGTAGCCTGGTCAATACGGAGCAGAGTCTCTGGAGTCTCGAGTACGGTGGCGTCGCGACGACCAGGTCCACGTTGCATTCCGTGACGCATAGCTTGCACAATGCCTCCAGCGCTAATCTCTGCGGCGACAGAGACGAGTTTGGCCCGACCGTGGGGAAAGGATCCTGGCCGTGAGCCGCTGGACACACCGCCCAATGTAGAAGACCGTCCAACACCGGCCGGGATATCTCCTCTGGATGTTGACTTAGATCCAAGTGGCCGGCTATATTCGCCGCCATTACCAGCACGTTTTCTCTTATATGATGCAGAAAATCCCACCACCATTCGCTCTCGCCTTGCAAGCTGCTGCAAGAATCCGCAAAATCCGCGTCCTCCTCCCGGTCGTAGTTGCGCGTCTTTTGCGTTCTGGCCGGATGCTCGTGGTGGAGCAACAACAGCTTCCCGAGAAGGCTCAGGAACGTCATGTTCTTGGCGAACTCGGTCTCGTTGCCCGGTATGAATGTGAGATTCCTTAGAATTGTCGACAAACAGACGCAACGTCGAGCCAGGTTATCCTGTGTCTCGGTGACGAGGTATAAACTAGCCTCGTCCCTCGAATAACTCTCGTCCTCGTAGTCGCTTATCCGTCTCCTCTTCAATGTACCCGCTGGATCTCTTATTTTTAATCTTGGTCCCTCGTTATTATCGTCCTCCTTCGGTATCGACTCTTGCTGCTCCTCGATCTCCACCTTGATCTCGATTTTCTCCAGCTCGACATTGCCCGTCGTGTCGTTCAGCCCGTTCTGCGTCGGAACCAGTTCCTCGTCTGTTTTCTGCACGTCCGTGAAGTGCTCGCCCATGTTATTGTTTACTTTCGCGTCGGTCTCGCACTCCTTCTTGAAACCGTCGTTCTTCTTCTCAAACAGCTCCCTCGTTAGATCGTTCATCTCGACCGGCTCTTTCTTGATCCTGGATAAAACGTCGCTTAACGTTTTCGTCTTTTTCTTTTTATCCAATTGCTTTCGTTCGTTCGCCTCTTTTGGCTTATCGCCAAGTTCGGTGGATTTTTGTGAGAATTCCGATGCCTCGAGCATACCGGAGTCCGCTTTAGCTTCGTCCTTCGAGTCGGTGCACTCGACCTCCTTCTGCAGCAACGGCGGCTTCTCGTCTCGGAGAAGACGCGCGAACGGTACCGATCCGATTTCAGTCTGAAAGCAGGTCACTATGTATTTGGTGGTATTACTGTCGACTTGCCAAGGCTCAGTTTCAGATTCGCATTCCTGATGATCCCAAGTCCTTCGTGTATCCAGAACGAACAAATCGTCGTCCCTTGGCACGATTTTCACTGGACGACCCCTCCTCGATAGAAATGTGTAATTCGACGATGATAGTAATTTGGTTCGATCCTCGGGGTCGATGGGACGCGTCACAGCGCCAAGATCCACTTCCGGCCCATCCGCCGATTGGTTCCAGTTACGATCGTCCTCATTTACAGGCGATTCGAACATGTCCGATAAAGAACGGGAGAAATGTTCCAGGAGAACATCGAGCAGCCCAGGCAAATGCGTCAACCCAAAATAACTTACCTGCAAAACGGTTTATCGGATAGTATTTTCAGGACTCTTAATTATCGAGAGGTTAAGCATAATCAAAAGATTAATGATATTACCGATGAATCGTCAAATAATAATATGTTTAGTACGTCAAGGGCCCAACAACTTTCAGCCAATAGACCTGATCGTAAAGCCATCATAATGCGCCAAGCCTCTACCGGTGCAACGTCAGCACGCGTCAGTTTCCGCCGCTTGTAAAGAAGCGGTGTTACTGCTTCCACGCTATCGGGAGGGAATGTCATTTCTCTCTTTGATGTAGGTTGCTGGCTGATCATAGGATTTATCCCGAGCTGATTCTACAAATATAAAACACAGAATAACAGACACGCTGTTCATCGTCTCTACTTGAAATTAAAGGTACCATTTAAATCAATTAAATACCTGATGATTTCCAGGTGTTGGATAAAGAGGGGACGGTTGATTCGTATAACGATGATCCCACGGAGGAGGAGGAGCATGTGCTATAGCGTTCAATGTTTGCTGCGAAGAGGTTCGATTTGGCTGTTGACTAACCCACTGTTGACTACTAGCAATTCCTCCAGTTGGAGGTGTAGAAGGTACAGGACCAACTGGTGGCGTTGGTTGTGGCGCGGGTGGCTGTGGGGGTTGTGATTGCGCCTGTGGTTGCTGAGATGGATATTGAACCCTACTGCTCCCACTGCTACTGTTGTATTGATTGGTTGTATTTGGCCATCCTGTTGTTACAATATTAGCATTACAGAATATAAAAGAAAAAAAAAAAAAAACAATTACTACTAGTACACCGACGAGCAAACTCATCTTCCACTAGGGGGAAAAGTGAGGTAGGTGAAGGGCCTCCTACCATTTAGTTTTTGGAGCTACTGAAATTTATGCGAAATTACCATTCGGTGTAACATTTATTTCAGTACTTGAAATAAATTTCCTAAGTGGCAGGAGACTTTTCTTCTATTCCCCTAGCGGAAACCGAGTTTGCTCGCGAGAGTACGTAATAGAATAATAGATTTACCAGGATACGCTGGTCGTTGCTGATTATACTGAGGGTACTGTTGGTCTTTGGCAAAATCTGGGTGACGCCTGGGTGGATTTGGACCTGGCGGTGGCGGCGGCATATTTTTGTTCGCGCTTGCACCACCCGAGTATATCTGTGACGCTGCGGGAGCTCCATATCCACCCTTTCGTAGAAAATGAACCATTTAGCAAAAGGATGTAGTAAATTATAAGTAACAGAAAGTATTTAAACAAATTTCAGAACCAACGTATAAGGTATAAGAAATAACGATACCTGTTCCTGTCGATAATAATCTTGCGGGCAAGAATAGGACGAAGCAGCAGAAGGCTGGGAAGGTGAAGAAGGTTGACTGGTAGCTGTTTGTGGCGGTACAGTAGCCGGATGTGCCTGCGGCGCAGATGGGTAGCTGCTATTCCTTGCGTTTGGCGGTGTCCCCGTCGGATAGCTCGCAGGTTGTTGGTTACTACTATATCTATTATATATATCCTGCCCGCTGGCGTTGTTCGGTGGCATGTTCCCGCCAGGATATCCCCTATAAATGTTTCCACAATTACGTTTCGTCTTTTACACGTTCCTTCAGACAATTATATTTTATCACGTGAAACCTAACCTGTCCACGTCTGGTACATAAGGTGAATAATGCGACCGTGGCGAGTAAGGTTGATTGAATTCTCCTTGTTGCGACAGTGTGCTTCCTTGGGGGCGAATGTACTGATCTTGAGGGTAATTTTGGTAGGAACCTGTGTTTTGATAACTGCTTTGTTGTATACCTTAAACGCAAAGCAAGTTCGTTCCAAATAATCGGACAATGTCGCGTGACAACATGCTTTTATGAGTAACAATTAGAGGAAAGGTAATCGCGCACAATTAACACTGTACAAAGGATGTGCTTAAGGGGAACATTTACATCATCCTAAGCCGTGAAAGGAGACTAGGAAGAGAGAAGTACCTGGGGTTCGCAGTGGACCAGGGTAGGGCGCCGCGTTCGACTTGCGAGCAGAGCGTCCCACACTGTTGTCGAACGATTTCGCGCTATTCTGCCCGCCCTGGTTCGAACCACCTGCCGGAACATCATTCTCTCAACCGCTATTCCTTTCACACGGTTTCAGAACTATTAGGTTGGTGTCGCTGTCGCGCATATACACCAATCTAATAACATTGTATCTAACAGCAGTAATAGGACAAAGTATGAACTCTACCTTGATGAGGAGAAGGAGCGCTACTTTGACTGGGTGGTCTAGGAGGAGGAGGGGTGTACTCCGATGAAGGTCCACCAGGCGTACCACCGGTATAACCACTCTGATAACTTCCATAACCGTCCATGGAAGCATTACTCGATCCAGCAGCTGGGAAGGAATCTTGTGAATTGGAAGACCCTAAAAGATTTTAATGTTTATTTATTAAAGGCACTTCTTTCGATACTAATCACTACCTAGCTGCATCGCTTTAAAGCAGGAGTCGACAAACTCTTCTTGTAAAGAGCCAAATAGTAAATATTTTAGCTACTAAGAGCGTTATAGCTAAGCACTCAGTAAATATTTTAGCTACTAAGAGCGTTATAGCGCGTACTTTGAAATTTTTTAAAATTTGAAATTGTAAAATCTATTCTTAGTTTGCAGACCCCTAATTTAGAGTAATATCATGGACAGTTACCTGGCGAGGGTACAGAAGCAGTTCCCTTTGATCCTTTCTTTTTCGAGCCAGCCTCAACCTGATTTATAATTGGCTGAGGATCCACGCCACCGCGATCAAAATGACACTCGTACGCCAGTAAATGTTTCGTGTAATGTTTTCGCAACGTATACGCTGCGCTACTGCTGGCTCCGATACCAAGTGAACCAGCTATGTCTTTCCACGTTTTGTTCTTCGTTACCTATGGAAAAGTAACATGATTGTTCCCCATTTGGATGCCGTGTACAATTTACCAATGCAAAATCCAAACAGCAAAAAAAATCTGCATCTCGAGAACGTAAAATTGAAAAACAAAATACACGAGAAACGAACATCGTTACAAAGTACTACTCTAAGAAAAACGAGAAGAAAAAAAAATCGGCTCGGCGTAAATAACCAGCTCTGCCTTGTTGCAATTCGAACGGATTTAATATTTTGTTGTATTTTTTTCTTTCTGACCATGCAGAAAAGTGTGTAAAAGTGAAACAGACAAAAGTACAATCGAAACGAATTACCGTTATTATATTGATATTAAAAGTTTATCTTCACTGTATATTAGAATAATTCCATATAGCACCAAGGTTTGTAGATGAGGATGTGTATTCCACACACGTCGAACGACTAACTTCAAGAAAACATATGTTAAGCTTCTTTTGTTTCTCTCTTTCGTTTTATACACAAGAAAAAAGGAGAATGGAAACACTAATAGCAAAAATAAAAAAATAAAAGAAGATACAACGTGATCATGCACAGTTCAGCACAAACAGAAAGAAGCGTGTTCAGTGATTTTTCAACAACTGTCAATACTTTTAAATGCAAAAAAAAAAAAAAAAAGAAAAAAGAGAAGATAAGAACCAAGAAGAATAAACTCATATGTGACTTCACTCGAGTTTTTCAGCACTTGGCATCTCTCGATGTGAATACACGACATTCGACAAAAAGAAAATGTGAACACATAGAGACAATTTCAAAAAAACTACGTAAAGACACCGAGGGCTAGATGGAACTACACTGCACCTTGCATACCTCCATGAAGCCCCCCCTCTCTTTCACGTAGAGGTATAGCCGAAATAGGTCGAGGGGGTTCTTGGAGATGGTAGGACAGCTTGTAATTGGTGTTCTTCGTTCTTCCATGAAGTTAACTAATTTGTCGAGCCAAGTTCGCCGTTCCATCGAGTCGTCCATTTCGTACAGTTTCGCCAAGCTATCCGGTTTCTGGAATAGTCATTATTGCAACTATTAGCCACCACTTAACCCTTAATCGTCATATTTCTTTAATTTCTGAAGCGCTATTTCTAACAATGTATGTTACACGTACATTTTCATATTATCATGTGTTACAAACGTGAGAGACTATATTAATATTTTTTGTTTTGTTTAACTTAGTTGAGTGCTGCTATAGCCCAAAGTTTTCATGCAGTGAGTGCTGTTTCCTGAAACGTCTATCTTGGAAGATAAGTGAACATAAGAGACAAGTTGTGGATGTATCATGCAGATATGGGAAGCGAAGTAATATGAAAAAGGTTCTCTTGATGATCAAAAAAGAAAAAAACATATATAACTGGTGGGTTCCTCGATTTTTGTGCTGGTCGAAGATAAATAGGGAGGAATGTTACATATATATACACAGGTGTGTGCCGAACAATGTCACCACTATCCAACAACCTCTCGATAACTACATAATGAATATGTCAATAATATGAGAAACATGTTGTTACTTTTATGACACAAACGAAAGGATGATACACATAAATATATGTCTCTATTAAAGTATGAAATTAAAAAGGGAGGAACGTTAAGATGATATACAAAGATCGTTGCAAAGCAAGTACGAAGGACTTATCGTGATTAAATAAAGCTCGAAGCATTCAGTGTAAATAATATTTTTAGCAACAGTATAATAAAAATACTTATAGTGAAAAAACAGTAACCTTAGATCTGTATGGGTCTTGAGGCACATGACTGTTAAAAACCTGTAAAATATATAAAATATTGAAAAATCTAGAAGACTGCGATATATAAACATATACCCTGATCATGTATCTTTCTTACAATTTTCATTGCAAAGACATTGAACATGCGTATAAAAGTACAAATATACACACATATATATATGTATATAGTAAATGTTATGGCAAAGTTCTTGTTTTTTAAAGAACCATACGACAAAAGTATACATACAGGACTAGCAGGTGGGCGTGACCAACCAGGACTGTTCATGTCGGGATATTCTTCATGGATCGAATTGATACTCGCGGCGCCAGGCGATGGAACTGTACTTTGTGGTGTGGTTGGGTGACTATGATACCCACCCATCATTTCTTTTCGCACTTTCGGTGTAAATGCTGGATCTTCCCCAGAAGCTGTATTTCAATAAAGTTATATACACTGTCCCGTAAAAAAACGTTTAATATATTCCGAAAACTCTTTACTAACCGGCTGATGCATTCGACAATGTAGACTGTTGAGAGCCTTCGTCCAAGGATGTGCCATCGGGACCAGTCGTTATTACAGACGTAACAGTACCACTTGAGGTGGATGTCACGTTAATTGATGACGTTCCTACGAGAACAGAATAATTTTCACTCGAATACGTAGCAATGAAACGAACGAAACAGAAAATCTATCGATAGAAAGTACAAATACCTGAAGCTGTAGTGGTTATACCACTGTCATTCGAGGCTTCTGTAGCAAGGTCTGAAGAACTATGACTGGTTGGTGTTGGTGTCGAAGTAGGATGCGAATTAGGAGTGGTACTTGGTGGAGGCATTGGACTTCCTTCGTGATTCAGAGGGGGTGTGGCTGCTGGAGGGTGTAAATGCGGTACAGCCGAGCTTGTCGGGGGTGGCTGACTGCTAACATGATTAGGCGACGGTGGTGGAGGACCCATGGAACTTGCTGGAGGTCCCATGTTGCCAATCACAGCCACACCGGGTGTACCTGGTGGTACCATACCTGTTGTACTACTACTTCCGTAAACTTGAGGAGGTCCAGGGCTGGGTGGCATACCTGGTGGTACGCTATTAAATCCCATTTTATGCTAAACCAAGAAAATTATATTTTAATTAAATATTCAGTGCACATATTCAAAAGGTAATTATAATTAATTCTGTCATTACTTGTAGTTACTGTATAAAGCTTACCGTATAAGGAGGATATTGCACCAAATTGTTGGGTCTGTTAGGAGCCTGATATTGATTATTAGGTGGTGGTTGTGAATTGGCTGGAGATGGATATCCTTGCGGAAATTGTACATGTGGACGTGGAGGAGGATAGGTACTTTGCGCATGATAACCCCCAGGCTGACCTGCAGCCGTTCCACCAGCTGCATATCCCATTCCACCACCCATTGGGTTTATTCCACCAAGATTTGTTGCACCTGGTCCTGGCTGCACAACACCAGGCCCAGTGTTATTAATTTTATAGCTATGCATATGTGGTGAAGGACCCAATGGCTGCTGGTATGCTCCTAGAAAGACAAAAGTTTCCATTGTAAATACTTCTTGCAAAGGAAGTCCCCTACTCTGTATAAAATCATAATTACTTAGACCATTATATTTTTTTATTTACCTTGAGTTGTCATAGGAGAATGACTCATTCGTGCTGGTCCACTACCATCTGACTGGCTACTTGACGGTCGTGGAGGCATCTGAACGTTTTGTTGGCCTTTAAATACATGACACACATTTAAAATATCAAGAAACTGTTTAAATTCAATCCATATACAGTTTAAGACAGCAAAAAAGGAGAATCAACTTGTTTGTTACATAATTATTTAATGCCTCCTCTCCCGAGAGTTAGATAAGAAATTAAAATGCACAAACCAACAGCAGGGGACATCGAGCGAGAACCTGTGGATCCTGTCGGTGAAGGGGTTGGTCTCATCCCCTGTGAATTTGGTGTTCCTGGACAAGCTGGTCCATTCGAACTATCGTTACTATTTTGGCCAGACAATTCCTACAACAGATTGGAATAGCTTATTATAAGAATTAAGGTTAATTAGATACATAATAACAAAGACAGAATACGAATTATAATGGTATTGTATATTGTACCTAAAAATTAGCACAATGTTTCTATTTATTTTCAAATGTTATCTAACATAAATAGAAAGAATCAAAAGGCGTTATTCATAAACGAAAGTATATGTTTAAGGGTTATGTGCATAGAAGTCACTGTCGAGCGAACGTACAACGCTTTATGTCTGATATTATTTTTTAATCAATTTATTCGAGTGCTCATATCCCAGAGACATAATGGAAAAAAACATTAGTGAACCAATGAATAAAAAAGAACCAGAAAGAAAAGTCTCCTCGAAGAATGTCCACTTTTCAAGGTACGTTGATATCCGCATTTATTCTATACGTAGCATGCTGTATTTGCTGTCATATTTTGATCACGAGAAAATCGGAGTTACACACTACACGCGGCACTCGCTATACTAATCGTACGGTGCAACATAACACGTCATATACACGCGCACATGCCTCAATGATATTTATTCCTTTGCATGTGCACATTCGTGTATGTATACACAGAACACACACACACACACACATACTTCGCACAAGTCATTACAATGATACATTGAGTGAGTGAATGTGTAAGTGAGAGAGAGAGAGAAAGCGTACTAGAAAAAAGGAGAGGGACGGTCGAGAGCGAGCGAAAGATATAGAGGGGAAAAGATGAAAAGAGCAAGAGCAAGAGAGAAGACGAGGACCGTGTGAGTAGTACACTGTAAGAGAAAGAAAGATAGATGGGCAAAAGATGGACAGATAAATAGATAAAGACAGGAGGCGAACGTAGTCAGTGAGAGAGAGGAAGACAACACCGCGCGCGCGAGAGAGAGAAAGCGAGAGGTAAGGAGGGAAACGGGTAAACGAAGAGAGAGAGAGAAAGAAAAAGAAAGGAGCACATCATTACACCTACCAGACAGTGGACAGTTCATCCGTAGAGAAGACGATTACAGACTTCCTCGGATGTATCACGGAACGTATAGTAGAGATAGTGTCGGACACAAGGACTCTCGGCATGACGCGAGAATCGAAGGAGAGGCGTTACCCCGCGCGCACTACGACAAAACCGACCGTGGACGACTCGTATGTCCCCTCCGTGCGATTTTCACATGTTTTACGGGAATCCGGTGTAAGAACAACGCACCATGTTCGTATCAGGTGCGGTCGAAAGGGTCGGTGATTCGACGGAACCACACGAGAACGGGCATTATTTCGTCAGTACGTTATAGAACTGCCTACTGGTTCACCGTGTGCTTCGTTCGACCATCGCATGTTGTGTCAATAAGTCCCACTGGTGAGGCGGTTTCGTATCGCAAGGAACAACCCTCCGATATTTTCGATCATGAAACAGTCCACGATCGATCGTATCGGGGCTCGCGCGATATGCAAAAGGTTAGAATTCGGAGCGTTGATCGTCTACGTACGTGTACGTGGCCAAAACCAACTTAAAAACGTGATTCTTTTCAATAGAATGTTCCGTGACTTCGGTTTACAGATTTCGCGTCTAGATGCTCGTTGGAGGGCGTTCTTTCATGGCGCGGCAAGCGTTCGGTAACTGTCGGCCATCCTCGCCGTTTCCCGAGTAAAAGCACCCGTGTGCTCCAAAAACACCGAGAGAGTACGCGGATAGAGAGAAAACTACTCCAAAGTCCAAACATTACGAGGGTGGACTTTTTTTTTGTAAAGTCTATTCGTCGAAATTCGTTTAATTCGTCGACCTAATTAAACTATCGTTATGTTCCGATTAGTTTTTATTCTCCTTTCGTAAAGGTTATCAGAAATTTGGAATACTTGAAAACTTTTGATATAAAGAATTTTACATCACGGACGAGGAAAATGTTTATCCGCCAATTAAACATTCCGAACGATGAATAGAAAAGAAATAAAAAAATCAACCATGCTACTTTCATTTTGTCCTATATAAGGTGAACTATACGTAGCGACATATGTAGATAAACGTTTGTAAATTTATGTTGCTGCGCAACTGCACCGAGGATATTATATAATAATATTTTTATCTGGTAATGTTGTAATATCGTTATCGCTCCAAAACGGATTCAATGGCACGACACTAACGTTCCTAAGTTAAAGTACATACTATTTTTCCAAAATCGTACCCAGTCCCGAGAGATGTGCCTACTCTCTGCATGCCATAAAAGGCATGACAGTAGAACATACGAGTTTATCAGCACATAAACTAATTACATACTTTGTGGCTGTGACGTTTGAAGGGGGACAGAAAGCAAAATGTCATATTAGCGATCCAATTCTTGTTCCTTCATTTGCATGGTAGATCGAAACGAATCAAGTGAATAATCCCTAGATCGACAACAGATACGTCTAATATCAACGCGTAGAAACTACAACCATTTATACGCGAACTCAATAGCTAGGATTTTAACGTCTTTCCGTCATACCAGTTTGCGAAGCGTTTAAAATATATTTGACACTTTTCAGCCGCGTCATGGGAATACGAGAAGTTAGATAGCATGTCGCAGAGTGACAGTTGCATGATCTAACGAACCGAATATAGCTGAACGATATAAAACGTCAGAACTAGTGGGGGGTGAACTGCCTCAAATATTCTGTTTTCTCCCCACCAGCAAGTTCGAGCGAATCACACGCGTACGCTCTTGCTCGCTCCTATGCTCCGTGTAACCTATGTTGCACATCGGCCTCTCACTACCCGCCCATCTATATTGGAAGAAGCGAGAGATCGAATATAGAAGGGAGGGGATACGGGATCCAACACGCACGCGTGTGAATGTATGCGTCCGAAAGGGAGACGCTTACACAGGATAGAGATAGAGATAGGTTTCGAGAGAGAAGGGGAAACAGAGAGCGGGAGAGAGAGAGAAGGGGACGTCGCTAATATCTGGGGCTCCAGCGGCCGCGCAACTCGCGCCCTAATCGAACTCTACAAGTCGCTTATTCTCCATCCCCACTTCCCACACCCTGCCCCTCCTCCCGTAGTCAAGCCATACTCGAGAGATCTCCCTTTCGCTCACTCATGCTTGCTCTTTTCACGAGGGAAGTATTCAAGTACCTCCGTCCACTGTATCCAAGATCAAATGGCACTTTATGCAACGTGAAATTAGAATTGCCCCGCAATGCCGGCAATATATCGTGTCCCACATAGGACACAATTACTTTTCTTTCTTACCGTATTTTCGATTAACTTGCGTCCCGATCGTGCCCGACACAAAAAGACAAAATAACAGTAACACGTGTATACACGTGCATTCGCGCGCATGTGCTCTATAATTAAGATCCAAAGCCACCCCTCAAGTTTCGACATGCGTGTTTTCAGATTTTAAAGAAGTACTAAGGTGTTTTTCTCGTGAATGGCCATCGTAGCATGTTACAGGTATACAAACACACAGGTATACATGTACAACACAATCTTGGAGTATTCACAAGCATGCTATTATTTCGATGAAATTTACTATAGAATATTTTGATATTTGTGTCAGCTAGTACAGTGAATTTATACTCACCCCTGAATCGATTCCTTGAGTATTTGGTGTTGTGGATCTCTGCTGGAGATTGTGGAAACTCTGTAAGCATAAAGATAGTCCTCTTGTGAACTTCGACTTGTCTAACAAATTCTTTGAAATGATTTATACATGCAACCTTACAAATATATTAAATATAATTGTTCTTTTATAAATCCGAACGTCTTGTCTTTTCTATCTTCTACATAGCCATATTATGACTAATAATATCTTGCTGAACTTTCTGGTCTATTCAAAATTATGTACACACGTTTTTTTCTGCATGTCATTAATGACAATTTGATTTACTACATACTTTTTAGAAAAAGTTTGTACACAACACTTTGATCATATTTTAAAATGTGCAAAATCAAAATGTTCTGTGACAATGCATAAGATATATACTTCTTATGGGTGTTGTTTACCTGTGATTGGCCAGTTGTTTGGGGTTGTGGAGATGCAGAAGGTGGTGGTGCTGGAGATTGAGAAAGAGCACGTTGTGGCGACTGACTGGAAGGATTAGCTTGATTAGATGGAGGTGGTGGTGGATTTGGTGGTCCACCTTGGTTCCATCCCCTTTGTTCAGTATATAGACTGGAAGGATGACTTGTTTGTGTAGTGTATGAATTTATCTGAAAAAAATACGAATTACTATTAATTATCCCATCATTGAGAAATTGGTCAATTGTTATCACATATTTATAACTGCTTATAAATATGCTACCTACCTGATGGTGACTATATGGTGCATGTGGTCTTGCAGGAGAGGAATAACGTTGTGTATATTGTTGATATGGCATAGGAGTTGGAGAACTTGGTCCTCCAGGCCCTGTGTGTAATCTTGGTGATCCCTATTTATCATAGAACATATATATGGGTGAGATATTCAACGAAACAAATATTACACCTAACAGTAAAATAGGACATTACGTCGAGCAACCTAAAAAACTTAATGAATCTTCAATTTCATTTCAACATACTTAGCATAGATACATATATATAAAAATTTATGAAAAGTTACCGTCTGTGGAGGTCGTTGACCAGGTTGTGGATAAACTGGAGGGACAACCGGTGGCCTCTGAATAGGCCATGGTTGTTGATAAGGCTCTGGTCCCATGCCAGGATAGTTTCCATGAAACCGATGCACCGGTGTGGACGCCTGAAGTAACTGATTTAATGTCGGAGTCGGACCAGTGGTCTGTGATATACTTTGTCCAGACAGAAACCTTGGCTGGCCTGGAAAGCTGCTCGGCGTACCTCCTACATATGCCAATCGTGATTCAATCTTGGAAGCTACATAATGCTCTTCCATGTCTGCACGATGGACTCTTTCACTTTCATGTATTAAGTGTTTACCATGGTATTCCAATTGTTTTCCTGGAAAATCTCCATGTTTTCCCACGTATTCTGGTATCTGCTTGGCCGGATAATCGGTCAACGACTTGGAGGGAAACTCGTTCGATTTGTTAGTATACTCGTCCGAGTAATCACGTATTACGTTCGGCGTGAACGGATGTCCGGGATGGTTCGGATGACCGGGCGCGTCGAGGGGCTCCTGTTTGCCGATACTTTCTTGGGGCGCCTGGCCAGCCTCTCTGGGTGATTTTACCTCACCGGCAGTGTGTCCACCAATGTCCTCGCGGTATTGACTCATCTCGAAACCCGTGTCCCCGCCGCGATTCACATATTTAAGCAGCTGGGCCGCGCCCCGGGGCACCTTATCACCCGGCTCTGGATCCAGCTGCTGCTTCGCGTTTACACTCGCACTATTCCCACTGACTTGCGGACGTTTCTGTGCGCATTTCACGGACTCATTCAGCTTCACATCGTTTTGTTGGCTCTCGGCTTGCGTCGCAGCCATGTTCTCCTCTCCTCACGGAGCCATCGTCGTCTCATAAACTGGCCAATCGCGGGACCTCGTGTGTCTCGCGTACTATGTGCTTGAGATCGAAATCCTTTCCGGTTGAACCTCTCCTATCGTACCCAACACTTTCCACCACATCCTCAGTCAGACCAGCAACCACTAAGCACCGTACCAACAATTTTCGCTTCCTGCCGTTTTCAAAGTAGAAGGAACCAAAAAAAAAGTCATACGCGAACGTCAAAAGCAGCGTCGCACTTATTACGCCATCTCGCGGCTGTACCGTCAACCATCCCACTCTTTAAACCATTGTTTACAACGGGGCGACGTGTGCTTTCGATCGCGATTCCATCGAATCTGATAATGAGCAATCCGCAACACAGTGTTTCATTTATGAAAATTCACCGATGTCTTATAATATCCAATATATAGAGTGAACAGTATTTCATCGTTTTATATACTCAATTACCGTATTGTTCTCTATTATTTGAAAATCTTATAAAAATATTGGTATAGTTAAATGCACCTTAAGCCGAATAAATTGATCGTTGTATATCGCGTGATCGCTTCTTGTTTCTAAAAAAAAAAGACGGTATAGGAGAGTAGAAAAATAATAGGTCCTAAAGAATGTTAACTAATGATAATACTATGTAAAATCACTTACGCGTTCATTTTTCCTTGTCATATTTGTGAAATTTGGACAAAGAACGAAGAAAATTGCTTGTAACACGATTATGTCCCTTTTTGTTTTGTGATCCCATGCATAAACTATTCAGTCTAGCGCAGGCGCACAGGGTAATATGTAATGGTATAAGAAGTTCAGCTAGAATAACGTTCCTCTACAATGTGTATCTCTGTTTTTTACATTAACAATAATTATGCACAGAGTTACACGGTATTCGTGTACTTTCTAGACTGTACAATATTTCATATTGAATAATTGGAATATTGAAAACAATGAAAATACATTAGAATACTCAGTGAACCTAAAAATAATTGAAGATCGACATTTCTTTGATTAGACTGCCGTTTTTACGCATTTATAGAATATGCAATTGCGTAAAACATAGTGAAGCAAAAGTTTTACGCAAGGACAAACAAAGTTTTTGATCTATTTTTAACTGAACAAACTCGAACAAGCCTAAATTAGTGAAGTAAAGTTTTTTTCAATTCCGCTTTTCACAATATTGTATTCAAAAATGAAATTCTGTATATAAACAACCTTTGTTTACCTATAATAATTACGTTAATCATACTACTTTGTACATTAATCGTGCCAAAAAAAGAAATCTTCTAAACCACTTTTTTTATAATACAAATAAAAATAGGAAAAACAGAGAAACGTAGAAATGTACAGTAATATCATGTATTCAGAGTATGCAGCGATTAATACGACTGATTAGTATCGATACTCCGCGTGTCCGTATATACACTGTCATACACTGTTGAACAAAATAATCGTCCATTTCCACGTCACTCCAGCTTCTTCCTATCTATGCTACGCTGTTCCGCGGTGTAAAACACAGCGCGGAAAATTCTAAAAATACTTTACTGTTATTCAAGTTCGAAAGTTAATTAAGAAACATTCAATGCACTTTCTATGTTTTGAATTTTAACAGAACAATAAAACTGTTCTGTTATAAACGTCAAAGAAATTTGTGCAGATTGAAATTTTGAAATAGAGCGTTACTGGCAGAATATGATTGCTCTACAATCCGTGTCACAGAACATCGTAGGATAGACGGGAATGCTCTTTTCGTAATGCCTCCTGAAAAGCTGGAGTGGGGTAGACTTTACTTGGTTTGTGAAATGTACATTTGTCTACGCGGCATTTCAATCCTACGTGGCAAAACAGGAGTAATTGTTTTATAACTTTAATCTTTCGAGTCGATATGTAGATAACAGGTAGGCGTTTCTTATAAAAAATGAATATGTGACAATTAAACCATGTAATTGAATTAATTCTTCCGCTTATAATACTTATATTTTTTTAATACGTTTTTTACGAAAAACTAACTGTAATCGTATATTTTTAAAGGTGTCCAGTAATTTTATGTAAAATTTTCAATTATTTGTTAACGTTATAGCCTGTATAGGTACATGGCAATGCAGTGATAGTATTAAAAAAATTACAAATTGTATTGTTGAACTAACGAGCCATCATGCTAGTTGACATTGTTTGTAACATCTATCCTCCTCATTTTGCAGAGTAAAGCTAATTGTGAATCTGTGTTCTTATAAACACATTTTGATTAAAACAGTAAAGAGTAATGCAACAGAAGCGGAAAAAATTAAGCACAATGAGGGCATTAATTCTTGTTGGTGGATATGGAACTAGATTAAGACCACTTACATTAAGTAGACCTAAACCTTTGGTAGAGTTTGCTAATAAACCAATGCTTTTGCATCAAATAGAGGCTTTGGTACGTTATTATGTTTTTACATAATACTTATATGTTCTAAGAATTAATGATTATAATTTTGTACCTCAGGTAGAAACAGGTGTGACAGAGGTAATATTAGCTGTATCATATCGTGCAGAAGAAATGGAAACACATTTGGGTGAAGAGGCAAAGAAATTAGGTGTACGTTTAATTTTTTCCCATGAACCAGAACCCCTTGGTACTGCAGGACCACTTGCACTTGTACATGACCTATTGTCTTCAGGGGATGAGCCATTTTTTGTTCTAAATTCTGATATTATTTGTGAATTTCCATTTAAACAACTTCTTGATTTCCATAAAAATCATGGTACAGAAGGGACAATAATTGTGACTAAAGTGGAAGAACCATCAAAGTATGGTGTAGTTGTTTATGCAGATGATGGTAAAATAAAAAGTTTTGTGGAAAAACCACAGGAATTCATCTCCAATAAAATTAATGCAGGTGTTGTCTCTTTATCATTGAGTCACAAAATTAATATAATTACTAGATATTCTTGTTGGAAAAGATATAGCAGAACCATAGAAACTGTAAGAAATTTGCTACATCTTTTCCAATGAGGTTACGTACCTGTAATTGTACTAAGATCTTTTAGGCATGTATATATTCAATCCAAGTGTGTTGAAAAGAATAGAACTAAAACCTACTAGTATAGAAAAAGAAGTCTTTCCATTAATGGCTCATGATGGAGAATTGTTTGCCATGGAATTAACAGGATTTTGGATGGATGTAGGGCAACCAAAAGATTTCCTTAAAGGTATGCACTTCGATGACATCATTGTTTCACATGCAAATAATGTGTTTGTACTTCATCTCCTTTATCTATGGTTTATGCAGGAATGAGTATGTATCTAACATCTTTGAGACAAAAATCTCCAGAGAAGTTATACTCTGGTCCAGGTGTTGTGGGCAATGTATTAATAGATGAAACAGCAAAGATTGGCAAAGACTGTAGGATAGGACCTAACGTCACAATCGGTCCTGGTGTTATATTATCCGACGGATGCTGCATTAAACGTAGCACCATTCTTAAATCGGCCATAATAAAAGAGCACGCATGGCTGGACGGGTAAGTTTTATCATCCACATTATGGTGCCATTAGTGTAGGCTCCATGCTTGTAACGTTGTTCTGATATACTGTGCTAGATGTATCGTTGGCTGGAGAAGCGTCGTAGGCCGTTGGGTACGAATGGAAGGTACAACGGTACTTGGTGAAGATGTAATCGTTAAAGATGAATTATACATCAACGGAGGCCAAGTGTTACCTCACAAGAGTATTTCCAACTCTGTGCCAGAACCGCAAATAATCATGTGATCAAAAACAATACTTCGAAGTACTTTCACCGCGGAACACGATAACTGACCAAACAGTGCGATCTCTAAAGAGAACATTTTTTATCAGCTTTTTACATTGTATGTCAATTAGCATTCAATATTTATATTAATTCGTAATGTTTTTACATTTACAATTTAAATTAACTTTATCGGTAGTCCTCGTACCACTATTGCAGCCGCGGTCATATATTGAGAACAGACATCTTTCGACTTTGCTACCGCTCTCAACATTTCTGGTTCTACGGGCACGTTTTCTGTGCACTCTTCTCTATTTCTCAGAAACTCTAATGGTGAGAAATTTTATTGAAATTAATCAGAGAATTATAAATAAAATCTAGACAATTTGTTATACTAACTGAGAGTTCCCGCGCACCACATATTAATGTCAACGTCGGCCCATGATCTGTTCAATTGCGATGGTATCCAGTTACTAATGAAATTGGCAGTCATCTTATCAATGTCAGCGTCAGTGACTTCCCACAACATACCAAGTACGCAAGGACTGAAAATAAAATACCAAATACTTCTGATTTTTTTCATACTTCATATTGAATGCAACAACTGTTCCAGCTTATAATTTACTACCTGCTAGCTATTAAATACTGATTCGAAACACCGTATGGTGGATAACGTCCTCCTACCGTAAGTAGTTTTACGCTACTACAACCAAACAGTAAAACAATTGATTTTACCCGGAGTCTTTCAATTTGTTCACCAGGTAAGTACTGTATTCCATTGCCATGACCATTATACATTAGTATGTCGTGATTAACTAAAGCATCTTCGAATACTTCTTCGTCTGGTTTGACGCTGTACCAACTTCTCCAATTTGGTAACCAGTAATCAATAAAAAGTTTCATGCGTTTCTCCATTTTAGCTAAATTACCAGACGGATTAACTATACACGTACCCATGTCCTTTCTAACTTTAATTATCTTACAACCATTCTCCATCGAACTCTCGTGTTCTTTGAATAAAGCGTACGCAATATGAAACGACGGAAAACGCGTAACAGGATGACATTTTATAATTTCCATTGATTCAAAGGGTATGTAATCCATATGCTAAAAAGATATTCAACTATTATAGGAATTCTAGATAATTCGTGCCATGTGTTATGTCTTATGTGGAACAATCTGGTAAACTTACTTCATCGACAATTAAAACTAATGTTTTCCTAACTGCATCCTTCATTTCCTGAATAGATGACAATTTTCCATATATAGACAATATAACATTATCTGCCAGTTTTTCGTAACCGGAAAGCACATACTTTACCGCACGTGCTATTTCTTCTCGTGTAAGAAAACAAGCAGACAGTGCTACCTTTTTTAATAACCACTTGCGTCGCATTGATATATTCTTACTGTGGAATGCAAGGTAATCAAATATACTGGTCATTGAAATGTATATAAATAAAAAATTTTACTCACCGTTTTTTGTTGTCTAATATCAATTTATCAATCATTTGAACAATGTTTGTTACTAAATCATCTTTGTCTATAGGGTCTGCCATAAATAGGATTCTCCACTCTCTTAACCATTTGTATTCTAAAGCTTGTATTGCTGTCTTAAATATATGCACATACATTAATGTATATTACATATGTACCTGTGTGTGTATATATACACAGAAATCATGAAATGACAATCAAATCATCGTTGTTCTAAATACCTTCATATTAGTATTTTGTCGACCACGCATTTTCCAATATAATTCATTGTTCGCATAAGTAGCCGCAAGTTCTGATCTATTGGTAGAAAGTATCCTCTGAATCTCCAGACAAACATCGTAAGAGGAATGCAATTCTGGCTTTGGTAGTGTTATACACAAAGGTTCTATCTCTTCTGTCCCTGGTGGTAATACAGTAATGTGTATCTCATGCATAGTATTTGACATAGACTTTTGATATTCGGTGATACATGAAGGATTATATTGACCAGTCACTTGAATCATGTACCATTCTGTATACAAAATAAAAGTATTATAGTAATAAACATAACTAAGACCCATTACACCACACATATTCATATTACATATTTTACCTTTGGGCAGATCAAAGAGTTTTGCCTTTAAATTCTTAACATTATTTACATTGTTTACATTGAACTCAACATACGAAGATTTCAGTCCACAGACCTGTTCTGTATTCAGTACTGTCTCTCTCAGCTTTGTTTTCAAGCATCTGTGTAATATTTGTTGACGAAGTATCACTGCATGCGATTCAATTAAATGACATATAGCTTCGAGTTCGTTACCCATCTGTAAAAAATACATAATAATTTATCAACAATATTATGTTAATGCGTCAAAAATATGTACCTTTAAGTAACAGATTGCTAGCATTTTATTTAAATTCGAGTATTCGACGTTTCCTACGTCGCATCTTGCATTCAAGAGCAATCTTTCAGCATCACTTTTTACATTTTCCAACGAATCGTCCCCAGTAACGTTTGACAATTCTTCAAGCTTGTCATTACTGAAATGACACTCATGAAGTATTTGAAGAATTTCATCCATATTATTATGTAATATTTCACTTTTCACATAATTCTAATCTTATTTTGTTTTGTACTTCACAATGTCAATTGTACGGTAACTGTTATCTTGAAAGATTCAAATTGAAACTGACCCTATTATGGTACGAATACCAACCTAATGACTCAGGTTAAGTTAGGAAATGGCCCCCTTTTTTTTAAAAACCGAAAACGCTTAATCGTATACTTAGAAACGTTCTGCGGTTAAAAAATTATACCACGCTTTTAAAAATATAAAATTTAATATACTTGTTACGCGAAAATAAAAATTTTTATTTGCTAATTGATGAAAATATTGAAAGTCCAGATGGCGCTTCAAAATAATGTTCTAACGAATAGAATACATTGTGAAAATACAGTACACAAATTGCGATTAAGACTTTATTCCAATAGTTCAATATTATTTGTAGAATTTCTTTGAATTCATATTGTGAATCAATAATTGTGTGACATTTGTACTTAATATTTCATTTCATAAGATGTAACACGTGTCAAAAATATTTCCTAACGCCATCTACTTATAGCAAACTCGTATTACTACAATAACTAGAAAATTTAAAAAATACCAGTCGAACAACGATATCATCAGTTTAGGGAAATTCAACAGATAATTTAACATTGTTAACAGAAATATTTGGTCGTAATTCACGTAGTTTTCTCTAACTTTTATTGAATTTTCATGTTCACAAAATTTATGTAAATGCATTTGTCAAAATCTGAATATTGACATAATTGTGTCATATTCATGTATAAGTATTAGATATTTTATCATGTAGTTAAGAGCATCGTAATCAACTTTTCTTATACTCAACAGTTACTAAGACTTCTTATAAATCTATCTATCCTTTCAATTCTTATCTTATTTATCTTACAATTTTATATACGTGTATGTACGTACGACAACACATCGGTCCCTGATGCGTTTTTCTCTACACGACCGGTATAAAAATTTCTTTAGAACTTTTACAAATTCTTACAATCTAGATAGTAGTATTAAATCACAGAAAAATAAAGCATATATCCACGCGATTAATCATAGATTTGTTATCAAGTAGAAAGATATAGACTGTAATCTCATTGCTATAAAAAAGGCGAATTGTATCTAGTCCCATTAATTCAATACGTAGGGGCCTTCGAATGATTGGCCTTGTACGTGATTCAAGTTTTCTCCCGCGTACGATAATAAAGGAGATACTTCTACGTCATTCGTAACACTTGTTGCTCCTGCATTTAGTAACCATTTTTTATGGAGCTTAAGTACATCGTTGCGCGCAGTACTTGGGCAATACTGACCAGCGGTATCGGAGTTTTTAAGAGGACTAAAATCTTCCTCGCGAATTCCCTCCCAGACAGCCAATCGTTTCGCAAATTTGAACACATCGAATACAAATTTTTCTATTTTAATACCATTCGGAGATGTAGGAATTTGTTTCTGCCCATCCACATCTATATATGGAATTTTCTTCTTGGCGGCGTGCAGTTCCATTTCCTTTTCATGCTGATTACCAACCGCGCATAGGAAATCCACGGTGAAATAATGATCGCATATATTCGCAGCGTTATAAACCAACCGTCCATTGTCAGAACGCAATTCAGCCGTTTCTTTTGAAATTTCACTATATTCGACGACCCGATAACTATTCTCGACCTAGAATAATGACAATAACGTAAGAACATATACTTCCAAACGATAATTTATAAACGACTGCAATTATTAATAGATATACTTTGCACACAACTCCCACTGGTTCGGCCGGTGATGATTTTTCGATCACCTTAACGCCACAATCCGTTGACGTCGACAAACAGTATCCTAGGAAAATCGGATCGGCTACTTTTATCAAAATGTTATCGACCGAATGAACATGAACGCTACGAATTCCACGTTGTATCATGTGGTCCAATATTCCTTGCACTTTTAAAGCTCGATACAATCCTCCATTACCATCTGGCGCTTTAGAAATTCTATGCTTCTCATCCAAAACGATTTTCCCTTCAAGGGTGAAACATGGTAGCATACCTTGCTCGAATGCTTTAACATTTTCATCTTTTAAATTGAAATAATCATTATCACGGAGGAAATCCAGAGTGGTACCATGGGTGGCTTTGCTGGTCAATATGTACCTAATAAAAGACAATGATCATCAGTTAATCCAGAATATATTTATATTATACTAAAGCATGCAAAAGTATTTTCATTCAAATAACATTCTTTTCTGATAATGATGGAATAATAATATATAATAGAAGGCCATTGAAAATAATGGAAATGATACAACTGCTAAACAAATTATTTCCTACAAAATTTTCTCCTATTTTAATGTCAATAACATCGGATCAAGACTGATATTGGTCCAACATGTATACATACCAAGTAATTTCTCCTCTTTTTCCACATTCTTCTTCCGCCATATTTTGCAAACGAAGTATTCTTTCTGCTTGGAATTGAAAGAGGGTTTTACCAGATGGCAATCGAACATTGTACATGCCCTTAGGATAAGATACACCTAGCCTGGTACCTTGACCCCCAGCCAGTAGCACTACAGCTACCTTACCATTAGCTATCTCTTCTAATCCCAGTTTTTTATACATCTTCAACTGTTCTTCATCTGTCGTTTTGACAGACGCAATACTGTCTTCCGGTATAGGTGACACCTTGTCATCTAACATTCTTTCATGCATAGAAGAGGATGTCTGTATACTTCTCTCATAGTAGGATATCACCTCGTTAAGATTCAACTCTGTTATGTCCTGGCGAAGTTCTTCTCTCTCTTTCGCGGACAATTGGTCCCAGAATCTTAACAGATGTTCCTGTTTGCAGGTGGCAAGATCCCTCCTCAGAGCTTCCATGTTTGCGGCCGTTTGACAATCGGGACTGCGGTTCCAGCTGCTATCCGTTTATCGTAACGCTGCCTTTATCATGAACGTTATAAGCGTTCTTCGTGGCACGTGTCTGCGTCGAGTTTGTAAAGGAGCATCGGTGAGAATGTATTTAATACGTGTCGAGCAACAGGTATCCCGTCGGAGCTGGTAACCTAGCCCGGCTCATAGGCAGAGCGGGGTGTACCTTCACTTTCACGATTCCACGTAGCACGTCCGATTCGATTTCTCTTATCGGCCCCTCTCGCCCTTCCAGCCTCTCAACCGATTCTCCTTTTCTTTTCCAGTACATTTCGCGTCTACGAACGCGTCTTGTCGATCGTGAAAAACCATGTTCTCGTTCATTTCTCCGTGTTTTGATCGGAGACGTCGTGACTGTAAACTTTCCACTCAGACGCTTGTCATCGCTGGCTTCTGTAACCGTCTGTCGATAAAACGCATCGAATCAAAATTATCATAAATAATTCTGTATTTTTACGAGAATAATGCAAGGACAATTTCTACGTTTCATTGATAACGGTTGGGAGTGAAAAGTGAAAGGTTGTAAGGCGAGGCAGGACGGTCTTGCATTCCAACCATGTTACGCTAAAATATTTCGGAGCGTGACATTTATGCCAATAATGTGACAATTTCCATCCAAGGAACTTGAACTACTTTGGCTATTTACTCATAATTAGACTGCGGATTTTAGGCATTTACAGTATACATATGAATATATACATATAGCGAAAACTTTAATAAATGTTTAATAAGCTATTTATATATGTTATTGAAAGGTAACATTAAAAAGTACATATATATATATATATACATAATTGAATTACACGAAATTACTGGAGACAGTTGATTATTTTATAATACTACTCGTGTTTCTAAATACAGAGCGTAAAAAGAGAATTAACGGTATAGAATTTTTCATCTTGTTCATATTCTATACAAACGCAATGCGTTGAAGTAGTATCACGATTCCTTTTAATACAGCTTCATCGGAAGAAAAAATGTACGGTAATGGGTCGACACATGATATAAAATTTAAAAATGTATCACCAATCAAGACAAACTAGACACAGACTAGCAGCATTAAGTTGCGTGACTGTTTAGACGTTTCGTAAAAATCTTCTATTTTATATGGACACGCATCCATCAGCAACACAACATACAAACAACCGTTTTCTTGCTATACTCGTTTTATTTTTTCGAATTACAACGTTAAGTACGGTCAACGACTAAATTGACGCGCGAATTCAATTCGCCAATGCGCGTTTGACTTTAGTAATAGATCGCGACATACGGTGGCGCTTGAAATTCTCCTGTTACAATTCAATGCAACACAGACGTGATCTCAACATTTCGTTTAAGTTACACGCGTGTTTGCCTGTGACTTACGAAGAGACATCATGTTGTACGTGGCCAAATAACATTTCTCTTACAATGCCGCGGCAAATATTACGGCTGTAACGACAAGTTAAGCAGGGCGATGTGATATGTTTACGCGTTCGTGATAAAGTACTCGCCCGTTGTAAATGTATTTCGGTAAGTTATATTTACGGCTTATTCGTGTTACACACCCCTGAATGTATTGCTGACTCGTAGGATTTCTTTAAAAAAAAAATTCGTCATCAATTGTCATGCAAGTTGCACGACCGATCGATGTATTTATCGTGAAGTCTGTTCGGTCTCGTTCCGCGAACCATTCCTTCCTCTCTTACAAATTAACGAAATCTTTAACGGCAGATCTGCCTACGCTCCGATTATATGTCACCTATTTATCAGTGTCCTATTATTTCGTTTGATATTTATCTATTTGAATTGTGTACGCGGTCAGTATAGGTTAGGAAATACGTCCTTGAATTTCTGGGATATTTAAAACCTGCACACTGAAATGTTGTTCTTATCTTGAGATAACAAAACTGAGATAGAGGTTAGAGATCGTTGCAAGTTTTTTGTTTGGTAGTTTTATTTTACAGTAGGAAAAGGAAGTATTCATACACCATTGACTATTGCCTTCAATTCTTAATTTTATTTCCACTGTAACAGAAAGGTAGAAGTTATTCGAAGCAAATCATACCATGGGCACTCAGTTCCTAATATAGTTGGATGTAAATCATTTTATTAACATAGCATCATTGTAAATATAGCGTTGTTTATTCAAAGTTAAGGACAACGATAAACGAGTGCTTCCTTCTACCTCTGTATGCTTCTAATAAGATCATAATACTGTTAACATTTTTCTGACTAATGTCAAACCCTGTGATGTATTTTATTTAATGTGAAAATTTATATGATTCAGGTGCCAGGTGCCTAGCAAAATGGGCAAATTGTTGTCAAAAATCTTTGGCAACAAGGAAATGAGAATTCTTATGTTAGGATTGGATGCTGCTGGGAAAACTAGTATCCTTTACATGTATTCTTTTGTTTGCATAGGGTTTTCCAAAGAAGAAACAGCAATTTATAATGCTGTATTACATTTTGTATCAGTAATATTTTCTTAATTATGTATCAGCAATATTGTATAAACTTAAATTAGGACAGTCTGTAACAACTATACCAACTGTAGGATTCAATGTAGAAACAGTTACCTATAAGAATGTTAAGTTCAATGTTTGGGTAAGCCACACGTGGAATTTACTTCAGATGCTACAAATATCTTTCAATTATTTGGTCTCATAAGGAATTAACATTCTTTTAGGACGTTGGTGGACAAGATAAAATACGTCCGTTATGGCGTCATTATTATACAGGAACACAGGGACTTATTTTTGTAGTTGACTGTGCTGATAGAGATCGAATTGATGAAGCTCGTCAAGAACTTCATCGAATTATAAACGACAGAGAAATGCGCGATGCTATAATTTTAATATTTGCAAACAAGCAAGATCTTCCTGATGGTGAGCATCAGGATTTTTGAGAAAAATATTTCAAGGCTTTAGTTATGAACATTACGAAAATTATGTTATTGTTTCTAGCAATGAAACCACACGAAATACAAGAAAAGTTGGGTTTAACTAGGATACGAGACAGGAATTGGTATGTCCAACCGTCGTGTGCCACAACAGGGGACGGGCTTTACGAAGGTCTTACATGGCTAACCAGTAATCATAAATTATGAGCAAATATTTATTTTTCATCGATTAGCCGCATACCAACAATGTACGTTTGCTTTGTTCTTTCATTTTTTATTTATCATGTAGAGGCTCTGTAATGCAACTGACAATGATCACTGAGAACCATAAAGGGAAAAAAAAAGATCACTTTAAACGTACAGTGGCAAATGTAGGACAACCATTAATATCGAATGGTGCGTTTCAGTAATATTAATACTATATAAATAGAAATTTATCAAAGTACCAAAAGATATAGACTTTGTTACTAACTGTTTACTGAAGTCCATGAAAATAGTTAATTACAATATTAGATTAACATGTTCATCATTTTACCATAATTTATATATATGTATATGTATGTGCGCGTGCGTATCACATTATGGGATACTAATTGTAAGGAAGTATAAAAAAAAAAGAATTATAATGAGCCATTTATGGTATTAAGGGATGTATTAAGAGAAAACAGAAATACCTTTGCAACTTGTAATGACCATTAATCAATAATTGACTTTGGCTTGATAGCTTAAGTCGTCTGAGATGCATTAAGTTATAGCCTGAGATGCAAACATGAAATTGATACTTCATTGGTTGTCGTTGATGCTACATAAATATGTATCGCGTAATATTCGTATATATAATCTCATCGATATATATGATTAAATGTTCAAAGGGACGTACATTAATGGCTTGATATAACAATAGAATATTATTCATTGATAAACTGTTTTTTGAACCACACATTTAAAAGTATTTCCAAGGTTGCGTTTGTATTTCGATTTTGTGAGTGTCTTCCAATTCAGTCGTGTCTTATTAACGCATATCAAATGGCTTTCATTGTCAAATCATTTACATCTTTCTGTGTGTATCTAATTGGGGTTCGATTAAGTTGCATTATAGTGCATTTATATACACGCATACACATACAGAGTGATGGGGTTGTTTCATACGCACAATTATTGAGCCACAGGATTTAATACAGTACAACAGTTCTAATCTGTTAATTTTTACGAGCTCAAATTAAAATACCGAAAAAGGAACGGAAAAGTAAGAACAATGTTACTAATTACGTAACAGCATTAAATTTGCCAATATTTTAACAGTTAAGTAATTAAATAATGCAGAATTAGGATTAGATCGCAAGGAAAAGAGTCAGAACATGTTTACTGTGAGTCTCATGTTTTTGAAGAATAATATTCTGTAGAATAAGAACGATAACTGTATTTATCTATATTCGATATTACTTCAACAGAAACGAAAAGAACTTCATCGACGTTCAAGTTCCATTTTTACGAGCTTCATACTTACATAACAGAACACAATTGAGAACAGACTAATAATGGTATGTTACCCTTAAAATGAATCGCTACATCAACGTTTTAATTTGCATTCCACGATTACATTAAGGTATTAGGATTTTAACAGATTGTATTACTTTATACGAAATATCAGTAATGCTTTACATATATAAGTTTGTTAGATTCTTTTTCTCGGCATCTGAGTCAACTAACATTTAATTCTATAATGTTGGATGCTCGAATACGATTTCAGCTGATGAGTGCAGGTCATTCTGACTCAGGGTAAAAGACCCGAAGCATTCATTTATTAAACAAGATGTCATTTAACTACGACAGTGTAGATGCATCATTGTTTATGGGACAGTGATAAAAAACCGAGTTCTGAAAGGAGCAACTGTCAGAAACCAGTGGGTCAGTATGACCTAGCATTTGCTGGACGAGATTAAGGCTTATAATTAATGAAAAGTAATGTGCAAAGTAATTAGCTGATATTTATGGCCATGGAACAGGCTTTGGAAAAAGGAATGACGTACTACTTCTAGGCGTGTTTGTTAGTATTGAACAGTGCTCTATGGCTATACATTTTTATACTGTGTCATTACCATCAGTTTTGTGTTCATACGAAATATGTATTGTGTCATTTTTGTTTTCCTTCGTTTAGTTGTAAGCAAAATGAACGAGATATATGTGTAGCAAGAATAGCTTTTGTTGGAGATTAGTTGTTGTTAAACAGCACGTGTTTCATTGGTACGAAATGGTTGGCTAAGTTTAGCAATAAACTTCATCTGAATGAACGAGAGATAACTTATAATCGATGGAAATTTAAAGTTAAAGGAATTAAATGTGAAGTACGTCCAACGTAATTTTCAATAGATAGAATTTTCTGTTATTAATATAATAGTGTAATCGTAATTACACGTTGTTTTATCGTGGAAGACACGTCTTTGTAATTCGATATAGTTGTTATCAACAATTACTAAATTATAATTAATGGAAAACAGATTATTATTTGCATTGTGTGTTTCGAGTAATTGATTTTCATTTTACGATGGAACAGTTTTCGTGCAGGCATAATTTTTGTAAGAAATTTCTCGTAACCATAGAGTACACATTGCACTAACAAATCCCCAAAGCCTGAGATCTTATGAATCCTGCGAGCAAAAAAAAAAGAATTATTTATTCATAACGATTATTTTAATCATTTTCTTCTGAACGAGAAGGCGAGTTTGATCTAATAGCAATATATTTATTCATTCTCTTCGATATGAAATAACAAAAGCATTTATAGTCAAACTGTTAAATGTGCTAAACAAAATTAGTAGACGTATGCAAATTTCATAATTGTTATTACAACATACAACTTAACATAGTATTAATATGTAATATTGGCGAACGGAGTTATTGTCAAAGTAAGCATTTGGTATCGTCATGTTCTTCATTGTCATCCTCCATATTTTCTAACAGCTTATTTAAATAGGGGCCATTCAGACTGCAGGGCTCAATATAAAACGCTTTGGAGTAAGGAAGAAAATCAGCTGTTTCGAATAAATTGCCAGCGTTTCTTAACAATTACTCAATGGATCGTTCCTCATTTTATCAACAAAAAAAAATTGGTAGACTCAACGATATTTAACTTCTGTCATATACATAATTAAATCATTAAGAGAAAGCAAACAGCGTGGGCTCAGGAAGCATAAGCACATTTTCATCAACAATATAATTTCACTTCATTAACAGTGACGATCCACAAAGTTGAATACTGAGAAACGCTGACATCTACTATTAGCCAGAGAATTCTCCATGCACCTACATTCAAAAGAAGTAAATAGAAAACATTCTGCATATAGTCACAAAGTCTCGTTTAATATAGAAAAAGAAGAAATTGATTTTTCCGAATGAAAGACAATTACGCACGTTCATACAATGTATATCGTATATACCATTATTTTATATAAATTTTCCACGTGTAAAATTGTTGACTAAAAAGAAAAACAACGTGTCACTCACCACGCGATGAACATTAAAATATTTTTGTGAGTAGCTATTAGAGGTGCAATAGAATTTTTTGGTTTCTAGTACAAATAACGTATGATAAGCGTAATACTACAGTAAATATATGACATAGACAAATAACGATAATTTTTACAAAATTAGAAACTCATAAACCTGGAAAAAAAGATATGTACTTGTATATTATTATTATTACTATTATCATTATTTGTATAATAAAGACACCTTTAAATTATAAGAGCGTTTTCGCCAAAAACAGCGGAACACAATGTATTCGAACAAAATATTTGTAATTGCACCTGATATTTATAAATCTTTTTTAAAAATATACTACAAATTCGTCGCCGTTATCCAACTACTATACATTGCACTTGAAACGAAGACGATCGTATAGGTATAGGAATAACAGATTGTAGTTTTTCTTTGATCTACAAATTTCAACTACGAGAGAAGAGTAGTAAATCATCATCCTTTCAAATACATCGGAGTCGTAGTGTTTACAAAAAAAAAAAAATTAGTATATTATACACAATGGGACTCATAAATACGCGGGCAATGCTTTGAACAGTAATTCTACCAATTGAAAAATATTATTCTCCCAAGTATTCCCGTGTATTCTCAAATTATTATGTATATTTTACAACATCTATAAAAGTAAAATGTATACAAAATAAAATTACTTAATATCGTTTGCTTCTTTGACGACTAAAATGAAAAAACGCATAAGTCACGTATAAAATGATTTTCATACAGAAGTTTTGTTAAATATTTCATTTTCAAGTTTAAACCTAGTAGTCATGTTAATACTGTGATAAAGTGTATACCACTCCTATTATACAGAATTGAAAAATACATGCCTGTATTATTATATTGTTGCATAACGGTATCGTACAAATCCAATTACAGTTATAAATTCCCATATGAGATTCGGTTTAATTACACTAATTTCACTTACACGTTAACATTATGTATTTTCATGATACCAGACTCTTGATTTTGTATTACAATCTCATTCGTCAGATCTAATACAGTTTGCTATCAATGAACCCTAGTTTTCGTGCACTGAACAAAAGTAATTGTTATGAAAATTAGAGAGACACTAACTCAGACTGCTTGTTGATATAACGATACTTTTCCTTATTCTCGATTATTTACATGGAAATTTGTTTTTTAAGAAACCTGATGCTACATGTAGATAATAACGAATATAGACAGATCTTAGTGGTCACATTTTGTACCAGATTTAATCCAAAAAAAGGCTCATTTCGATCGTAAGCTTTCCTAGTAAAGAATTGGGCGTTCAAGCAGTTCCTATTTCGACGTGATCTTGATATATACTGTAATGGATAACTTGATGCTATCTGCCAGATCGTTGTTCTTCTATTACAGCTACCAATCGCTGTCGTGTTTTCTTATTATTTTGACACGCCGATGAAATTAATCCGATTAAATGCTTCACGGAATATTCCTATAAGTGAAACACCCCAAGTGATACACACGCCTGACTTAACGAATCGATATAATGTTTACACAAGTCTGTGAACTACCTTATGCTCTTTTATCCACTCTTCTAAACTATTCTCTGGTAGATAGTACGCCTTAATGTATATCTCGACGTATTCTCTGTGCGGCATTGGTCTCAGGGATGTTAACGTCTCAAACTTTGATTTCAGTTGCGTGAAGTCGAGCTGCATCAATGCTCTGCCTCCGTTCGAACACTTTTTGGCGTCAGCGAATCTATGGTAAACGTAAGCGTGATAATGGTAAATGGAAGTTTATGGAAGTGAACGATGTACGGAAAAATCGCATACCCTTCTACCATAGTGTGGGTTATGAGGTGTGCAACGTTTTCCCAAACAGCATTACACACATCGTTTGACAAAGGAAGAGAAGTTCCGATATTTTGCAGCCTTTCGTTTAAAATGTATATTTCCTGTAAGTTGAAAGATTTCGCAATATAAAGATGTCAGTGGAACTGGTATTTTTTATTTATAAACATGCAGACTGTCGCCGAATAGTTTGGAATTCCCTTCTACCTGAGTACATATAATCATCCTGTAAATATACCTGAAGTAACGCATCGATATAACCGCTATGTTGAGACATCACATCCGTTACTTCCCAATTAACTTTGTTCATTAAGTTTAAAATATTCGCAACGTCGAGCGCCTGTGACGCAACCGCCATGTATACAGGTTTTCTCAAGTCTATGGTCGACGCAATTGTTTGCATATAAAACTGATGAAGAAATCCTCGTTGCGGGCTGGATGCTATAAGGTGCTCTAAATATGGCTTTAAGCCTTCGTATTGTCGTCCTAAAAATATCAGAGATTCTACTGCTACTATACGCTCGGTCAAACCATGCAGTTGTTCTGGTTGTGTTAAGTTTACGATGGAAGAGAGTTGCGGCTGTCGGACTTTATTAGAATTTAATTTAACGGTATCCTCGGTACTGTTTTCATAAACGATTAAATTTTCCTTAATTCTTGCCAATGACAATTTCAGCTTCGGACTGTACAACGAATCGCTATTTATCATCTGAAGTAAATGAATATCTATTTATTATACGGTTCCTCGTACTTACAGTAAATCTTCGATGAGTGTTCGAAGGCTCCTCGGCACTGATAATGAGATGTCCCCAGGTGTAATGCTGACCTTTTAATGAGGTTTAGCGCAGTGATAGAGTTTGGAATTCTGCAGCCAATGATATTTGTTTCAACCGCATATAGCCATTAGTTTATGAAATATTTAATGTTAAGTGCCGAGAAGCCTATGAACACTCGTCGAGGATTTACTGTAATATGTTTACACTCGTATATCATTCCATGAACTTACAAGGTCTGCAGTAAAGAATAAATGTACCGTGTAGAAACACAGCTCATAAAACTGTATCATACTTTGTATAACGGTGACTGCGATCGAACGTAAGAGGCGAGACATCTGTAAATACTTTCCGCAGATACGTAATATACTTAACGTAGTGTTCGTAACCATGGGTCCAGATTGTTTCAGTTTGCATTTCTTTTTATTCGTCCTAATATGATCGGAATCGTCGACGTACTCGTGTTTTAATTCATCTGGGATATCATCGTCAGACTCATCGGAAAAGTACGCCCCTGGATTTTCCTAAGTATTATTAGAGAAACATACTGTCTTATCTTTTCAATTGTCGTACGCCATAATCGTTTTACATTAACTTCATGAAAGATCATACCTCATTGTTCACTAAGATATCCTCGTCCATAGTATCATCTAAACCTATGGAAAATGGAGACACACCTCCTTCCAAATATTTCTGTACCCATTCAATCCCCAACAAATTATCATTCTCACTAACATTTGAGTTGTCCAAGTTATTCCACACTTTACAAATACTAAGCGACGGGTTTAAACTTTTAAACTCCTGTAATTGCGTCGCTACAAAGTTCGACTTGACAGGACATAATTCCCATCCGTCGTTTTCTAAAAATATTCTGAGTTCATCTAGCCTGGATGCATGATAGTGGGAGAAATACGATAACGATTGTTTCCTTATGGATTCTTGTAAGTTTTCTGACTTAAAGCCACATAATTCCTCTCCGATCTCCATTAATCTGTGAACAGATGTTTATCGATACAGTTTACGTTCGATTCGGAGTGAAATTCATACCGATCTTTACCTGTTAACTATGCCTAGAACTTGAACAAACTGTTCAAACTTAATGTACGTTAAATCGGCATTCATTAAAAATATTGATATTTTCATTTCAACGTCGTGCCATATTCGAATCATACTGTTTCCTAATTTACGTTTCACGTACTCTTTACTAAAAGTCTCCTCTAAGTCTTTAGTAGCGGGGTCGAACTTAATTTTACTCTCTCGTGTGTTATGCCAATTTACCACCAAGTAGTAGGAGCTTAGTATCGTCCACAGTGATTTGCACAGTTCTGTTAGACATGCAATACAACTTTCGCGAGGAACTGATTGACAAAGCTGTTTATACTGTCTTTTCGTGTCTCCTCCCGCGTACGAATGAACAGCTGCAAAAGCAGTATTGTGAATCGCCGCTGTAAAATGCATATGCAACTGGTCCATTGCGGATTGAGTTTTTCCTAATAGAGAATAAGCTTCTTGTACAGACGTATATGTTTCTACGTTGAACTCTGTACACATCTTTGAAAGTGTAACATCCAGTGCTTCCTCTGCTTGTTCCAATATATCTTGCAATTTTCCAGTTAAAGCAGTAATACAATGAAAATGTTTATATGTCTGTGCAGCACTCTGGCACTCCAAAAGCAATGAGATTGCTCTAGGGTAATTTTTCTCATTTAGAAGTTCCTGCAATCGATCTCCTATACGTTGCTGTAAAATATTACGTACATTAGTTACAATGTTTATCAAGTTGATAAGTTCATTTCAACAAGAAATAACTAACCAATGTTTTAATAGTGTTCAAGTTATTCAATAATTCTTCCACAATTTGTCTCTTTTGATAATTCGCTAGAATTCCTAAGCTGGCTGTTGTAAATTGTTTCTCAGCTAATTTTAAGTCTGCCCTTCCCATTCTGCATATCTCTAATACATCTTGCAGCTGTTCTTGTATCAATAATATCTTCTCAAACTCCTTCTTACAAGCATTCTGTTTTTTTAAAATCAGTTGTAAAACCTTATTCGATACAACCTGATGTTGTTGTTTGAGCTTTTTATAACTTTTTTCTATCTCTTTGGAGTGTAACACTTTTGGCAATTTTTCTAGTTCGTGCCTACAAGAATCGAAATTGTGATCGGTGTTAAAATAAATTTCTTCTATAGATTTTAATATGTCTTCGTCGGTGATGGGTTCACTTTCCGTTGAGTGGTCAGCTTTTGATTGTATGTCTTCTGTTTTCTGTGAGTCTGGAGGATTAAGCAGGTCCAAATGTAATCCCATAATTGGGACTTTGGCTACATTCTGTGCAACAATAAAGAAAAAGATGTACACCTAAGTGTCATAGATTCCGCAGAAGTAATTTGTCAAGCTTTTGTGTTAAAGCTACAAAGAGTTAACCAATGAAACATAACCTGAAGTGAAAAAGCAAAGCAAAATTCGAAGAATTGCATTTACGACTCCATAGAATAATTAGGAAAATTTAATCGTAAAAATATCGACACGGTATCTATTCACCTGTTTATTAATGAGGCCAAGGAATTTAAATTTTAGATCCTCCATACTGTTGGTTGCTTCAACACTCTGACATATACATTTTTATCTGTTTACTCGATTTCTTGACGTATCTGTCAATGAAAATGTCATAGTAACAACATCAGCATTAGTTTCTTCTAATTATTTCATTAACTTCATTTTCGAGCTTGGCCAAATTTCTTTTAAACCCACTTTAAATGCATATGTATATAAATATTTTTCTCAGGTTATGCACGATATGAAGTTACCGCGGAAGTTCAGGTTCGTATCAATACATCGGTTTCTCAGATTTTACTGTAAACGGTAATATCATCTGTATTCATGATTGTGAATTGCATAAGAGAACAATAAAGATAATACCATTATTTCGAATATGTAATTAAGTTACAACGCAAGACGAGCGTATTTTGACGAATTTTATTTCATCAGGGGCAAGCAAAAAATTATTACGATATGTACATCCAGGTATTATAGATTCATTAAAAACTTTTTCAGCCAGTTAATGGCGAGTTCAAAATGTTGCAATAATGAAAAATGAATGTTTGTAAAACATAGGGCATGAAAACGTTAAATTTTTATTATAGATGAATTTCTTGACTGATCTTAAGAAATTTGGAGCCTCGACTAAAAACTACACGAAACAGATGCAAACAATAACTGTTCGTTTATATTCCCCTCGTACCTGTAAAGTTTCTTCAGGCTTCAAAATTAACTATGACTCTTTTTTTTTACCTTCTCGCAATCAAGGGCTGCTCATTTCGTCATTACGTAATATTGTAGCGGTCGGTATTGAGCAATCTGTCGATCAAAGCCGATCGACAGTGCGTATAGATCAGTCGTCGTTTAAAAAAAGAATGTAATGTTTGCAGCCAGATTGGTCTCTACGAGTCACGTTCAATATTTCGAGTTATCGATGTGCATGAATAATGCATAAAAATGCATGACACCGTGTACGACACAGTATCCATTTGTAACTAACGATGGGCATTCAAATTTATAAATTCCAAAATTCTTTTGATCGTTCAAATCAGTTCTAATTCACTAAAAAATTGAGAGATATTTAAACAAATATATCTATGACAAATATTCGTACAGTTTAAGTAAACGATAAAATTACAAAAGTATCACTTTACTATGTGTAGTACATTAATATAATTTATTATGTAAATATTACTACATTGCCTTAGTCGCAGACTCCATCAAAAATGAAAAAAAGGGCAGAATTTCCATTGTACAAGTCGAGAAACGAAGGAACAGTCGAGGTATAATTTCTAGGGGCTCAAGGTCGCTGGTCAATTCGATTAAACGCGAATTCCTCGAAATTCCAAAAAGGTACCCGTCATCCCGTGTCCCAAGGGTACCACACGCCAGGATATTCTGCCCGCGTATTCCTGTCGCGGCGTAAACGGAACATTACGATAAACAAAAGTTACGCACGAGTAACAGGAGGGTTGAAATCGATGATACTTCAGTCAGAGAAGGGTTGCGTGGGTGTTCCAGGGCAGAAGATTTAATCTCGGTGGTGGCGATTGGTCGTATCCAGCGAGACCTACGATCCGATTGGCGGACGGTGTTCCTACGCGCGTCCCCGCCATCCCATGGTCGTGCTGTCCCCGAGAGTGGGGATCGCAATACATACTTAGCATGGCAGGTACGACACGTATGTACGCAGATGTGTTCGCAGTGCCTGTGCACCCTGTCACGCGTCAGCCACTCGGTGGCTGTGAAACGAGAGAAAGCTAAAGAAAGTGTGGTGGCGAACGGTCCTAGTCGTATTATCCTCGAAGGGGGTCGAAGTTCGAGCACGAGGATCGCCTCGATAACCATTCAAGACCGTATCTCCCCGAGGAACGTCAAGGCTCGTGGTGATCGCTCGGTGCTGTCTGGTAGAGGGTAGTTCGCGAACAGACATCCTTACCGTCCCAATAAACACGTTAACTCGATCCTCGAGAGAGTAGTCAACTGTTCGCCGGCTGAGAATGGTCCAGAGGTTCTGCACCAGCGTGGCTGCGCTTAGCCTCGCCCTGAGTGCCTGCGTTGTTTTTCCGCGTGCTGTCATGGCGATCGACTTGAGCCGATTTTACGGTCATTTCAACTCGAAGCGAACAGGTAAGTGATCACGGCTGATTCGACAGTATAATCGGAAAATCGAAATTCGAACGAATCGAGTTCGACCTCGACTCTCCGTCGTGGAACGATGAATCCTTGCTCGAATTCTTTTCATGACAAGATTTCCGATAGTTGGTCAATTTGAATTTTCGATAGTTTCTGTAGATCGATAACATTGGTTCGAAAATCGAAATTCGAACGAATCGAGTTCGACCTCGACATTCCGTCGTAGAACGATGAATCGTTGCTCGAATTCTTTTCATGACAAGATTTCCGATAGTCGGTCAATTTGAATTTTCGATGGTTTCTGTAAATCGATAACATTGGTTCGAATAATCGATTTAAAACGATTACACGTTAGACGGAATTGAATCTCGATCGTGTGCGCCCTTTCGAATTTCGAGGATCCAGTTAGAAGGACACGGGCGCAACAGCGAGATGTGCAAACCGTAAAATGTTGTATATACATTGTAATCTTTATAAAATTTATCGTGCCGATGGTAGCAGCGTTGTTTAAGTGGCAATTTCTATCCACACGTGGTTTACTCAGTATGTCACGGTTCGTCTTCGTGATAGGCTGTTTCGTAGTTTATTCGTCGTGACGAGCAGAACGTTGTCCGTTTCGTCGGTGTGCGACGGAATTGGATCGCTTTTAACCAATAAACGTCACTTAAAGGGTAAATTCCTTGAAGCAATAAACAGCCGTTCCGTGTAACGAGTAAAATTCGAATCGGTTTCTTTGTCGACTGGGCTCGGCCGTTTCTTTGATTTAATTTGTGAATTAATTGGTATAGAAGCCGCGAACAGGAGCCAGCCCGGCAATTAAATTACTGTTGATTAGATGATAGTCGTAGGAAAACACGGCACCAATGTCGCGTGTAAAAGATCGTGCTCTCCCCCTTTAATATTGCTCGGTCAATATCAGCCACGTTGCCGACCACTAATAATCGCCGTCTATGTATGCTAACTTGGGCATTGCCACTTACCACACATGTATGCATATACACGCGTCACGTAAGCTCACCTTATTCACGCATCACGCTTAGAGTCGTGCACGCACACCAGACACGAAATATAATACCTATCTATAAACATGTATAAATATGTAACGCACATACATGTACGAATACAATATGTTAGGCAATTATGAACCACGCATGGATCATGTACGCGCATAGAACAATTACATGGATATATTTTAAGGTAAACTCGGAACTTTAAAGAGAGAACAGTCCGGGGATCAACAAAGGTTATGTTATCATGAAAGTATAAGAAACTGATTTCCCGACAATTGCAGTCTATAAAGTATTCTCCTTTTAAATTAGGTTTCTTTTTTGACCAATTCTGAAGTTTTTTTATTTTATTGGTACCAAAGATTTGTTTGAGTCCGACTTTTGTTGGCTATACTACCTTACTGTATTGTGACCTTCAAGCATCATAAACGCACCGCACACTAAATGATTAATTTCGCCATTAATGTTTTTACATTTTTGTTTGTTTTTACATGTTATACACTGTATACTCCGTGTATTATAGGAGATCCTTGTCGCCCCTACGAACCGTTCAAGTGTCCAGGCGATAATATATGTATCTCCATTCAATACCTCTGCGACGGAGCTCCGGATTGCCAAGATGGATATGACGAGGACTCGCGACTCTGCACAGCCGGTAATTTTCCGTTGTGATATAGTTATTACACGGTAAACGATTTTGTTTTTTTTTTGTAATTGCAAATCGATCATTTTATACGTAAGAGAGTAATGTTCCGCCTGTTGCTTCCTTCTGTAAGAATGATGATGATGCACCGAGTGACCATCAGAGAGCAGTCTAGAAAAGATGTGTAATAACGCGTAACGAGAGAATAGGCACAAAGTTACAAGGAAGTTTTCACGTTGACACGAGGATATTGAGCTTGGAGTATGTATTGTCGATGGCTGATTTATGCTCGTCCGCTACTACTGTCGACTCTGTCCGCTCCCAAGGCTCTCGAATCAGTGGGTCAAACTATCGGTCGTGGTCACGAGCATCGATTTTCGGGCTTGGAAATTGAAAAATTGTCTCGTGACGTCCGTAATAGCCTTGTAGGAATTTTGATTATTGAAAAAAACGACGACGGACGTTGCATTATTGAATAGAATCGTTACTTACGTTTACGTAGAATAAGAAATTTCAACGGATTGAAAGTTTGGAACGGGTCGTTTTGTTTTTACACGTTTCAGCGAAAAGACCGCCGGTCGAGGAGACCGCGAGTTTCCTACAGTCGCTCTTAGCGAGCCACGGTCCTAATTATCTGGAGAAATTGTTCGGGACCAAAGCGCGGGACACGTTGAAACCTCTCGGCGGAGTGAACAAGGTGGCTATAGCACTATCCGGTAAGTGAACCTCTGTTTATGTACTTACAAGTTCCAATAATTCTAAATCAAAACAAAAAACGTTCGCAGGTACGATAAACTTGAAAGCCCAGATGAAGAAAATCGATGGCGTATTAGAGAAAATTGAACACTTTGTCGCTATAAGCTGAGAATACTTAAGCTGCATTTACACTATATAACAAAAGAGTGTTATATAACAAATTGTTATAGAACTTTGTTATACTTGTTACCAAAGTGTATCTGTTGGACAAGTTTGTATAAAATTTCGCATCTCATTATTAATAACGGCGTTACACTTGACGGATAACATGTAACTTGCTATGTAACACGAAAAATGTTATGTAACATTTTCTATACTTGTTACCAAAGTGTATCTGTTGGACAAGTTTGTATAAAATTTCGCATCTCATTATTAATGTAACACGAAAAATGTTATGTAACATTTTTCTTTCTGTTCGTCTAACAAGTTTTACAACTTTGCTGTATAACTCGTTATGCTATATAGTGTAGACGTAGCTTTATGGTCGAATGACAAGGAATCACATCACTGTCACGATGCCTCTCAATGATTCATATTGCTATCAGGACTAGAGTTTTTACTTTTCTAGAAATTTTCGTCTGTCTCATATATACATCGATATCTTATGAAGTCACAACTCTAATCGGGACTCACGTCCCTAATAAATCCCAATGGTACAAGCATTTAGAGATGCTCGGTTTATTGTCCTGTTAACATCACAAATGATGCAGGGATGTTGTATCGACATTAGCATCAGAATTGGCCTGAATGTACATGAAAAGTAGTACATATTTAATGGTGTTCTTTATCGATAATTCATCGCCGGTTCGACCGTATTCAATCATCGTCGTTTGATTTATGCTTGTAGAATCACAGACGATCGAGGACTTCGGCGCAGCATTGCACCTGATGCGGGCCGATCTGGAACATCTGCGTTCGGTATTCATGGCGGTGGAGAACGGTGATCTGGGTATGTTGAAGTCCATCGGGATCAAGGACTCGGAACTAGGGGACGTGAAATTCTTCCTGGAGAAGCTAGTGAAAACTGGATTCCTTGACTGAACGGTCATCCGTCCAGGATTACACCGCGTCGGCATTATCACACGTTGGCTGTATCGTATTACAATCGCACTGTTCTGTTGCTTCGTGTTCCGGTTCCTTGACGACGGATCATCAGCTTGGCGAAACGATCGCCGCCATCTACTATACCTTTCTACCTCTCGGCCATCAATTATCCCACCGCGCTCGTTTCCTTTTCTCTCGCTTCCTTTCGATGTCTTCTCTTCTCTATTCTCTTGCTTTTTCCAACGAACACACCGATAAGCACCGAGATCTTATAAGTCCCGGAAGATATATTGTACTTGTTCGTTGTCGCCGAGAGGGCACGGGAGTGCTGAACGTTTAAACTTTCCTCGGCGAAATGTCAAGGGTCGGCGAGCTCTTTGTATATCTGTACGCGCGCGGCTTTATCGACGCGTCTCGCCTCGCTGTTTCCTCTTAGGCCTACTGTCCACTAAAGCGTCTCGTCGCAGGACGCTTCCATGTAACGACCAATGTAAAACAATGGACGTGTGTCCACACACGCTTCAACGTCGCGTTTTCGTCGCTGCATGTGTCGCTGGGCGTATAGAAAGACGCAAAATTATCATTTGTCTTTGAGTGTAAAATATGTCGGCCGTGAAATTCGTACAGATTGTTGAAAATTTACCCATAAAATATAAAAAACAGAAATATAGCCATATTTGTACATGGCTAACACAACATCGCATTTTAGTGTCTTGTTTTTGGATTAGCGGAGGTACCAAACGCACTAAATTCTTGCACGTATTTTTATTCATTCTATAGAAAGAATGAAATACATGATCATCTTCCGCTAATCCTAGCGCAGCAACAAATAGTCTACAATTTATATTCTTTTCTATGTAAGGATGTAACTAATATCTTTTCCGACTTTAACGCCGTCGAATATAATTATATAAGGCGATAACATCCTCTTCGTCGTTCGACATCTTTGCGAATGAGGAAAATGAAGCTTTCTGTACGCTTTCTTTACGCTTTCACTACGCTCAAGTGGACAGAAACTCAAGCGTAGCGTAATCATCATGTTGTACGCTACGCTGACGTGTCTATGACGAGACGCCTTAGTGGACAGTAGGCCTCAGTTGTGTCGCGACGCTTTATGTTATCCCTTCCCCCTATTGCGAGTGTCGAATCCGAAAGAGATAGAAACGAGTAACACGAGAGTCGAGGGACCAGACGAATGCGTTATCGGTCAGAAATATGGCGGCCCTGTGTCTGATTATTATCGAGAACGAAACCACTCGTCGAAAAATGATCAAAGTTAATCGAGTTAATGATCAAAGTAGGCTTTCTTGTTCCGTTATAAATGTTCTGATGTATCGTAATTGTTGTGTATCCTGTACAGAAAAGATTATCTGTAATGTTTCGAGACACGAGACCGGTACCATTTTCTGACTAAGGAACAGCAGTCGCGACGAACGGTGTTCCGGCATGACAAAAGATAATAACCGAAGTGGTTCCATATTTTTGGCCGGTAGGGTGTAATCTATGAATGTTCGAGTATAAGAGCTTAGTAATTACCAGCTCGATTAATTATATTTCGCCTGGGTTCGTCGGTAGACTATCTATTCAAGCTGGCACGCAGCATACGATCGATATTAATTAACGTCGGTCGTTCCCGTGGCTGGTATGGTTTTGTAACATGCAATCGAGATCGGTAACGCGTTGTCTGGTCAGTTTTAGAACGCTTGATAACGGATTCGTGTAACATAGAATTGGAAAATGAATTTCGACGGTTTCTACGCATTAAATACGGGTCAGGTGATCGACTGTTATTCGAATATAAGTGCAGTTTAGAAAATACAGTCGACCGCACAGATTGATCAGCTTGAACTTGATTCTCGATCGAATTCGATGTTTCCATCGGGCTCCCATGCGTTCTTCTCTCGTTTATTATTAGGAGATTGCAGATGTCGATTCACAGTTGTTTTTAAATCAACGTACAAACAGTTAGGATTTAATAAGAAATATATATCAAATATGCATACACTGGCATTTAGTAGAAGAAACAAGAAATATTAATGAAAAAGGGGTTTGAAATTAATAAACGTGTAAAGGAATGACATTCTATGTTAAAAAAAAGAATTGTTTCACGTATTTCTGTACACATTACAAGTACATAGACATCTGCAATCTACTCGTTGACGAAGCTGTGCTTCGGGACTAATCGTTATATTTCATTGGTGCACTTGCGAGCCAATTCTATATCAAAAGAAAGAAAGAAAAAAACGAAAGACCTACGCTCGAATGATTCTTCTCGTTCGACTGCACGTTGATCGGTTATATTCGGGAAGAATCGCTCGACATCGTAGAAAGCTGCACGTGTTTTACGGGATACCTCGTGTACGAAGGTGCTCCAAAACATGCGGTACTATCCAGGTGAAAATGATCTTTCTGAAAGAAAATAAGTCGAAAAGAAGAAACAACTGAAAACCCTGCGTATCTTTTTGACCATTTCTTTTTTCACTTCGATTGCATCGCATATTTTGGAGTATGTTTTATTAATTGCACCATACATGCTTACGAATCGATGATTACTGCTGGTACAGTACACCGTATGATGATCCTTTTACAGAGGATTTCCGTTTCTTGGTGTATCGAGAATTGAAAACCGTTCATAAAGGCTGGTTGTGGAAAGTGGTCTCATAGAATCGTGCAACCAAATCGATCTTTAATCGAATATACATACACGATTAACTTATGTACACACACATACACGTGTCTACACATACAAGCACGCACGCTGGGTGTTTAAGGGGTCAATACTTTAGGGTGAATAGCACTCGCTAAACCGAGTAAAGAAGGATTAATTAACGTGAGTCAGCTCTAGTAGGTATTGATTCTTTCTTTTAACAGTCTGCCTCTTCACAGGGTGATCTAAAAAAAAAAGAATCATGGTATTTAGTTGTATGGGTGCCGGTGAAATCGAGAGGAACGCAACCCTACAGAGCCCACGTTCACACCAATGCTCCGTTTTCATTTTTCCTGCGCACTAGCTGCGAGGTATCTATTGTTCGATTCTTCGACTTGGATCGTCCTGTACAATCCGTGGATACGTGCACACGTAAATTTGTATTTTAAGATCGAGAAGCGAGAAGCCAGGTACAAATCGAGCATCGTATCGCGTTTCTTCAGGGTATAACGCGCTTCTTACACGTAATTGAACAGAGGAAAACGAAAAAAAAAAAAAAGAAAAAAAAAATGAAAAAAGAAGAAAAGCAAGTATACAATGCTATATAATTGTATTAATATTTTCATTACGGTAACGCAACACATATCAGTATAGATACATATCAGTAATTTTAACGAGTGCCGAGTTCGCTGATGGTTAGCCGAATTCTCGAGGATCCCCATACGCAAAAACAAAAACAAAATGTCGTGATTTTTAGTCTCTGCATTTTGTCTGACTCCGTTTGGTATTTGTAAATCGATAGATTTCGGAGGACACGTTGAATGGGCAGAACTTTTGTGGAGTTAGGGGAGGATCGAGGAACACGTTACGATACGTAGATAAAATTTTTCTGGCTAGTCAGTTAACTGTACAAGTATCAGTCGTCTTCTAGAAAATAACACAAAATTAACTGTATGCGACTTAAAACACTGTGACTTTGAAAAGACCTTCGATCCATTCAGCTAGAAAATTTTTAGTGATATCCCCCCCTCGAACTCTATGCAATTCTATACAAGAAGCAGTTAGCGATTCAATGTATATACTTTCTGAAATATAAGCGTTTACAGATTAAGCCAGGGACATACTGCTGTACGTGCGTATGGGGAACGGTTATAGATGGCCAGGCATCCTCGAGAAACATTAACCTTCGATGGAAAAACGTACATATCTCTACCTATTAAGCGTAATCTTCTAGTCAACCAAATGACGTATCTTCTAATTAAATATAATTATATAGACATAATTACACACACACACGTATATATATATATATATTGACAGAGAATCTCTTTTATCAGATAGTAGATATAATATTTTGGTATATAAATAAAAAAGGAATGAAAAAAGTGACAAAAAAAAAATATATATATATATATATATATATATAAAGAATGATACCACAAAATGTTCCCTCCAGATGTCAATTACGGTCCAAAGTAGGGCCTGGACCGAGGACAGATACCGAGGGAAACTGTTGTAAGGATATAGGAACAAAAGTTTTCCAAGGGGATCAAGGCGCTCCGAATCTCCGCTCACGAGCACCTTGAACCTTCTTGTCCCTCTTCCTGATCACCACCAACACACCCCCCTCCCCCTCCCTTCCTGTCGCCCCTCCTCCCCCATTTCGACGTTATATTTAAGAGAACACTCCTAATGGTAATTAAAAACTACGAACTCAGATCCGCGATGTGCGCAAGTATATTTCCATACGCTTGATTGCTTGTACACGCCCCGTTTTATAACGTATAAGTTAACAGTACTTTTCGTACGACTATTAAAATATTTGTTGTCGAGCCAATTTTTCGTTAGATTTCATGACTTTATATATATATATGTACCTTTCTTAGAACAAACGGCACAATCCTGACTGTGCCGTGTGGAAAGCTCGTTCTTGCTCTTATCGTGTAAGTGCCAGTAGTTTAGTAGAGGGGAGAGGGGTCTGATACTTGGATGGTATGATAGAAGTCCTTCTGTTTCAGTTTCTACAAAATACAGTGATTCCTCGATGAATGCGACACGAACCAACGGCGTTATTCCCACCATTAAAGGCCTCCCCAATTGATACAATTCAACAAATTTATGAGGGGCTGAAAACCTTTACGCCTTGCCACGAATACTCCGAGTACGTCGCACTTATCGAGACATCACTGTACTTGTCGAAATTTTCAACGTGAAGGTAATATTATTACGAGAACTTCTATTATTAAACAATAATGAATCGAATAACTAAAATTTAGTATTGCGCCCTTTGCTTTTGTTAGTTATTAGATGGTATATACAAGCGGATAGAACAGAAATAAACGTCTACACGATGATCCGTCCATAACAGAATCGATTTCAGTGAAAGGAACTTTACCAGAAATATGTAGCGTTCTTGGGACGAAAATTTCGGATGAATTCAGTTTGAAAAGACCAAGGCAAGAACGAGCTTTTCCATCTATCTCTGACAGAATGTGTATTAGTCTTTGGTAGCATGAATCAAGCATATCGGATAATGGAGTATAATGTTTACTCTGCGCTCCCATACGTATACGTACAAAAATGCATTGACCATCTTAGTTAATCAGAATATTTCAAGAATGTGATAATGTAATGGAAAAAAAATACAATCACGCCGTTCCGTGTCTACGTTACGTTCTCGACTTCTAATTGTTCTACTGCCAAAGCAATTCTTATACGGCAACTGCGACGTACCATACTCTTGTAAGTGAATCTTGCTTCTTAAAGTTTTTGTACTTCTATTAATTGAACAAAAAATACAATTGTCTTAAAAGATAAGTTTAGCGCGCGATTGATCATTAAATAAAGTAATCATTTCTTCAGTTTTATTCCAGCGGAATTGAAATTGTACCTGACCACGCACACATACCTTTTAATCATTAGCAATGTATTTTCTCTTTCCTGCGGGATCATAATAGAATTTTTTCTTTTCAAACTACATATTTGAAACACTGTTTCCTATTTGGAGATAGAGAATGATCAAATATTGTGGCTCAAAGTTAGTGTCATGGTTGGAAGTTTATAGGATTGTGCAATAATGAATAACACTTTTGAACATGTGACGTTTTCTTATTGAATGGAACAATGGTGATCTTACATGTAACATACGGTAAAAAGTGATGTTAATAACGTTGAGACAAATATTACGCTAAGAACCACACGTGTATTTCATCTCTTGGATTGTATTCTAAACATTTATGTGTTGATATATCTTTATATGCTTCTGCATTAAACTTGCATTATGTATCGAAAAATATACTTTTTCATTTACAGTTCGGTCGGTTCGATCAATTCGTATTTACTAGTGACTCCTCCGAGGCTTTTCAATTCTTCAACTAAATCTCGTATGTCTATTTTACGAGAAACCACCAACGTTCGTTCTTTCTTAGGACCATAACTGTTTGACTTTAAGCCCATTTGTCTTGCAACTCTAGAATAGATTGGTATTAATTTAATAAACGAAATTCAACTAACGATTTCAATAATTATACTTACTGATGAATTATCGCTCTTTCGTCATTAGTGAAATCAGCGGAGAATATAAGATCATCTTTCATGTCGCCTGCAAGATACTTCCGCATTATATCTTTCGATTTATTTTTCAAATCGTTCGTCGTGCAGGAACTTGATTTCAAACCTAATCCTTTTCTGCTAATTTGCTGCTTGATACTAAAATAATGATAGAATTATCATTTAATGCATTATTCGCGAAATAAAATCATTATACGTACGTGACTGGTTCAACGATTCCCTGTTGTGATTTCCCAAGACCACCTCCAGTCCACCCCATTAACTTCATTAACTTTCTTCCAATATTATCATCGGAAATTGAATCCTCTTTGGATGTGTCATTTAACATTGTTGTAGTAGTCACATTTGCACCCCCATGTATATTCTGCTTAATCTTTAAAATAAAAACAATAAGGTAAAGTTACAGCAAAAACACTGACACATGGTAAATAAGAAAATCAATACTCATGTAAACCTTAATTGTATAGTAATATTTCTGTAGCTTTTGTAAACCAATTACAGATGCATCTTTTTTTGCCAACTTTTGAGTAAGACCCATAGCTTCTGCTAATAACTTTGAATTAACGAAAATACTGCATTTGCTACAAGGAAGAAAACACAATTTGGTCATCGATTTAAACATAATAATCAATTTAAATATAAAAAAAGATAATACCTACCAAGAATTATTTACTCTATCAAATTTCCATTCTAAATCTCCACCTGATTTATTTAATGCAGAAGCAAGAATATTTTGCGGTATATCACCTGGTCTTTCTATTAACACAATATCACCGAATGGTAGGTCCTGTAATTTTCTTCGTTTAACAGATACTTTATCAGCTTGTAAATCTGCAGATGATCTTGCAGTTTTTATTTCTGTTTGTACTTTATGGGCAGATGTTGGAGCAGTGTGTCCTGTCTCATACAATCTCATTTCAAAAGACAATATATAAAACAGAAGTGTTCTTAAGTTTCGTATAAAGTTCTTCAATGAATATACGAACTCACAATCCTAGAATGTACCTTTAACCTTTGAACTAGCTGCATCAGAAGCTTTGACAAATGTTCTTTGTAATTTATTTTTTTGTTTTTCCCTGTATTGACCGACAATATCTCGACCTAAGTCTGCTATCAGCTGCATTGTTTCTTCTGGATACCTAAAAGCATAAGAAATTATCAGAATTTCCATAGAATATTCTGAAACGCATGGTACGACCAGGTAGACAAAAATACATAATTTCTCACCTGCAACCGAGCAATTCAACATTTGAAAACACTTGGGCTAAGCAAACAAGTTCATCTTCTGGAAACTTTTCTTTGTGAGCTAATAAAAATTTACGTCTTAATTCCCAGTGTTCGTCGCACTCGTGCTCCGTTTTGTGTGTTTCTATATCCCAATTGTCCTTCGAGCTCATTCTCATCACAGTGTCACCGTTTTTAGTCTGATAAAACAACAATTTGGCTTGTTTATCCACGACAAATTTGTACGTATCGTTCGTGGTCAGCTAAAACGTATTAGTACATAGCGTACATAAATCCCACACCTAACGGAAGAAATGAAATCGTGCACCAAACGTCATTCGTTCCAGTCACTTTCCTCTAAAAAATATTCGAATTATTTTGCTATTAATAAACATCTATGCTCTGAAGGAAGTCGCCTAAAATACGTCTTAAAAACGACTTAAATTTATTAGAAATTTGTTTATATAAAAAATTCAATTTAATCATTCAAACTAATGTGCATTCTTTAATTAGTATTTAATTGTTTAGGTCGGACGCTTACATAACACAGTAGAGTCATCTAAAGAAATATGGTGATACTAATCGGCTATTAGTTTGAGTATTTTTACATAGATAGTGCGACGGGTCTGTGTAACCATGTTTTTTCAAATATTACATATGAATTATAATACTGAATATTAAAAACGCAATATTCAACGATTGCTGACAAACTCTCGATTCAGAAGGATTCCACAGAAATTCTGACATCGTTCGAAACAGTTTTAAAGAACTTTTAATCGCAGTTTACGCGATCTTTCAGCATTTGCTACATGCTTGATATGTCATAGAATCCAATCGCATACAAGAAGTCTCCCCATTTTGGCTGACGATTCTAATAATCAAATTATTTTGTGGGTCGGTTAACATGCTTCTACTCGTTCATGGTGTGCTTGAAAGTGTATAGTTGCATAGTTCAGCATAGTTGCTGGAAATTATGAACTGTTATGAACTCATGTTATGGAGCTACTGATTACGAAACGATAATTCATCAGTATAAATAATCTACCCTGAAAACGTAAATTCTTTTGTACATGACAGATTCGCTCCGAAGTAACGTTAATCATGTTAAATGCGGTAAGAACGTGTTTAAGAACAGACGCACGGAAACGAAGTAAAAACGTTCGATTGAACAAGTCAACAGAAAAGAAAAAGCCTGAACTGAAAACCCTGCCAGGTACCGAATTTCAAAAAGTATCCTTTAGAATATGAAAACCATTTGGGAAATGTCGGTGCAGTTAATGTATGATGTTTATGTAGTTTTTCAGTATCCAGTAAGTGATGCAAAAGACCATAGGATATATGTTTGGGGTATGGCAGAGCATGGTGCGCTTGGAACATTGAAACAAACCTTTCATATGGAAGGAGTTGCTTATATGCCAAGACCAAAACGATTGTCTTTTGGGGAAAGGCATCGTATCACAGATATAACGTGTGGCTATGGTTTCACTGCCTTTGCTGTACATTCTAAAGATAAAAATATTCTCTATGGAAGTGGAATAAATACAGACTCCCAGCTAGGTGAGAATGTGACTATAGTCGGTAATTAATGTAATCGCGATTGATGTGATATTACGAGACTATCCCTAGAAACCAGCAATGGTAGATTAAGAAGTATAATTTTTTTGTTTTTAAAACAGGTTTTAATGAAATGGACAAAAAATTTCCTAGTGACTTAATAATCGAGCCAAGGCCTATTACTTTGCCAACTAAGGAGTCTTCAACCAAAGTCATAGATATTGCTGCTGGTAGAGCACACTTGTTGGTTTTAACCAATGAAGGCTTATTTACATTAGGGAACAATGCATATGGACAGTGTGGTCGACCTGTAATAGAGAATGAGAATTATAGCAAAAGTGAAGTGGTTCATCATATAGCGGATATCAAGGGTAAAAAGATAAAAGCCGTTACAGCTGGTCAGGACCACAGGTATGAGATTCTTTAAACGTGACACAAATGGTTTAACTGTTGAATTTGAATGTCCTCCCTTATTGCTATATGATAGCATACTCTTGACAGAATCCGGTGAAGTCTACACTTTTGGTTGGGGAGCAGATGGACAGACCGGCTTAGCACACTATCACAATGAACACAGGCCAAGCTTAGTGAAAGGAGATCTGGCTGGACAACATATTATAAAAGTTGCCTGCGTAGCAGACTGTGTATTAGCACTCAGCGGTATCGCCAATATTCATGTATTGATACTATGATGAATTGCATAATTTTATGATGCTTCGGAACGTTTAATAACAGTCTACTGTATGATCGATTAATTGAAATTACTGTACAATTGTAGATAAAGGAAAAGTATTTGGTTGGGGTAACTCAGAGTATGGACAGTTACTCACAGCCAAGGAGAATCATCAAGTAAATATTGCGACGGAATTAAATCAATTGAAAGAATTGGGTCACATCAGTGATATCGCAAGCGGTGGTTGTTTTTGTATGATTTTGAATAGTATGTATTAATATCATTACTTTCTGCTGCCATCTAATCTTTCTCATCATTCTTTCTTTTTCGATTTGTGATAAAATAAAGACAATAATTTTATTAATATCATGATTTGAACGTGTTTTGTAGATGAGGGAGATGTTTACATTTGGGGGTATGGTATTCTTGGTTTTGGTCCAGAAGTTAAAAGTGTTCTACAGCCAACACAAATCCCATCCATTCTATTTGGTAAAAATGCATATGAAAAAAATTCGAAAGTAAGTGAGAGATCGTTGAATCTATAGAAGTATATGAGTTAATTACACATGCCTTTGCAGGTAATTAAAATATTTTGTGGCTTGAGTCACCTTGCAGCTTTAACTAATACAGGCGATTTGTACATGTGGGGTTGTAACAAGTTCGGATCTCTAGGACTAGGACACTTGAACCATCAGTATTTTCCATTAAAGGTAAATTGATTACACGTAAAATAAGAAGAAAAACTGTACTATTGTTAGATGCGTAATTGATGATATAATTTTATAGGTAACTGTTGGGGCTCAAGTAAAAAAAGTTGCTTGTGGAGTAGATCATACAGTTAGTCTCTGTAAACCCTTTATTTAAAGCACAAATATTATATTTCGTTTGTTACATGAGGCAGTACATCATTTGTAAAAAAAAATGTATGTACAAATTCATTTCCTTTCTTACTGTGTTACGAAAATACTCTGTATACAATCGAATAATAATTTTTTAAGTATAAAATTTACAATAGTAAATTAAATTTAATAGATACGTAATAAATGTACAAATGGAAGTCTGCAATTTGCTGCACATGTTATATGAACACGAACACATTCGATACAAAATAATTCTAAATTACTATTTGTTCGTGGTTTTTTTTGTTATAAATTAATGAACGTTAAAAGTACAATTAAAATAAACGAATTGAATGCGATCTTATGCGCGGAACTGACACATACTAGATTTTCGTAGGATATTGTATATTTTATTGAATTCGGATATCTGCACAGATGTCGATCTAAAAGAAGAGAAATGAATCAAGATTACCGTTACAGATTACATGAATTTCATTTGATTTTCATATATATTGAATAATCGTGATCACCTGTGCACAGCGATGAAGCACTTGTGGAGTTTGCGGTGACGGAAATGTATAGTGGAGGACACTGGTGAATGTAAGTAGCATCTGCACAAGAAACTGTAATACTATGCGCTTCACCAGTTACGGACACGCATGATTTAAGTGATTCCCTTTCCATCGGATTACTATGCAATGGTTCGCGCGCTGAACATATACTCAAGCTGTCTGAATTAGCGCCTTGAATCTAAAAAAAGAGGATTTACACATCACGTACACACTGTAAGTTACTATTTCTTACAAGTATGCGAAGCTTTACCTTTACAGTGGCAGAACCTTCGTGTTGGAAGAAATAATTTGGATGCAATTTGTAAAATTGTGTACCATTCGGTGCGATATAATCGTTATACGCATTTGAAAATCCAGTCGTGGCATAATTTGAACCACATTGCGTGTTAATCAAACGCTTAGGAACTGTAATAATAATTTTCATTAACACGAAATTCAAAAGTGGTTATACGAAGTTATTTTACCTTGCTTCATTCTGGTAACCAAGCCGGTTAGCGGCGACAAAGCTTCTTCCGTGTCACCGATACTGATGGAGAATAAATCGGTTGCCGAATTCTGCACCAAATCGGACCACGTGTCTTTCGATCCATACGCCATAATGAGTACCGTTGTGTCTAAAGTGAAATCATCAATGGTAAATAAAATTAATATCTAGGTTGACTCTACGATTGGTCATATCTAAGTACAGATATATATATATATATATATGTATCTAGATACGAATGTTTTAACAAATATGACTCAACACACTTACCTGGTATTTGTTCCCGCATTTGTAATATATTTTGCAAGGAGTACTCTTTGTCACCGTTACTAATGGTCGACATATATGGAATAATTAAAACAATATCGGATCTCGCAATGCCAACACCTTGATTACGTTCGTTGTCTAATTTATCCATCAAACGTTGCTTTAATTTATCGAGCGACTTCGCCAAATCAAAGCCATGAGTCACTGAAAATAATATTCCTTGTTTAAAACCCTGTAACTTCTTTCCTCGTTTTATGTAATATCAAATTTTGTTCTTAATACATACTGTTGTCGTAATGTGTCGAATTATAAGCATAGAAATCTAGAATACTATGTGTACTGTTTATAATTTCAGTTCCATCTTGGCCATTTATTAACGTAAAGTTGCTGTTGAATTGATTTAATTCGATGTTTTCTAATAACGTTCTGAAAGATATAATTCTTCACTTGATAAGCATCCTTACAAATGTCTAGTACGGTAAATTGTATGGAAACTTACGCAAGAATCGGTTGTATCGCGGAGAATGCCCAATTTGTATCCAGAATGATGGTCAAATCAACAGCCATTTTATGGAAATCGTTTAATCTATCAGTATCCGTGCATGAAAGATCCTTATTCATTGACGTGGCTATAAAGTTATAAAGATGAAATAAGACATTCTCAAGAATCGGGATTATTTCGATTAGATTAAAGAATCAGTACTCACGAATATATACCGCTAGCTCATTTACCGCTTCTACCGAGAATTTTTTTATTCTTGCTGAATCGAGCGTCACCTTTGCTAGATCAGGAGATAACAGCAAAGCAGCACTGTACGTCTATAATAAGACCGAAAGATACGTCTATCAAGGAAAAAGTCTTTGAATATCCATTAATAAAGAATTCTCGAAAATTCACAGATATATCACCTGTGCAGTCATTGTGTCGTTAGGAGCGACAGATGTGAACAATGTTCTTCGATTGCATGCTCTGATCGAGGAATCGAAGAATCCTTGCGCGCTGTAATACATGTCGAATATTTGCGAAAGCTTTAAACCGGGTATCTTCGAGTACCATTTGTTAATTTCATTCGCCAAAATTAGCCCGTCCAAATCGCCTCTGATTTCAGCTGTTGTCATTTGTAATTTGTCATTCGAGTTCAAGAAACGCCAACGCGGCAACGCAGTGGAGTTCCAATTGCCGGTTACACCGACACCGATTTTCTCTGCCGTTGGCCCTAATATCAAAGCAACCTCCGCCAAGTCTCCTGTTAACAACAAACTCTATATTAGTACGGAGAAACAATAGATGAGCAATTTATATTCACATGGGATAAATAATACCGGCTAAAGTGGAGAACCACTTATTGTCCACAGTCAACCCAGACAGATTTGCGTTACTTTTCTCTGACAAATCAGGCTGCACTTCCTGGAGCGGAAATGTTTCAGGTTGCGTTGCGGCTGCTATCGCCGAAAGAACCAGACCAGGAGAACTAGCACCCCATCTGTGATATGTTTAATATGAAGTGATTAGTCGAATATAATCTTTACCCAGATACCACATTACGCCCACTGACGCCTTGAAGACGGTTTAAAGGAGCCTTAGACCTAAAATAGCCGTAAAATGGACGTGTTCAAGGCGCCTTAGGCCTAAAATAGCCGTAAAATTCAAGGCGTAATGTGCTATCCAGGTATTGTACCATTGTTTTAACGGAAAACTGAAACATACGGAGTCTTTATGACACCATTCTCTACAGGGCATTTGCTTTGAGGTGGTAGCGCAATCATTCGTGCTACGTCCGGATGATTGGGCGGTAGCTCTGGATAGTATGAATTTGGATCAACCGTAACTTTAGCGCCTCCATCCTTCCGATTAGTCATAGTTTTTCTGCGAAATGATTGCACCGATATATTACATTGTCGCTTTAAGCGTATCTATTAATATTATTGGATCGTGAAATTGTTCGCTTACATTTCATCGGACGTTAATGTTTCCACGTCGTTATTGGTAGTTTCGTTCGTTACTTCGTCGTTACCATCCGCGCTTCTTGCGTATCTGTACGCATTCGCGTATCTGCACACCTTTGCCTCGTCTCCTCTTTGGAAAATTTCTATACTACTGGATATCATGAAGTGCAAGGTACACTGGAACATAAAATGGAACGTAATTAAATGTTAAGAGTGAACGTGTGAATATACAAAGGGTTTGAATAATAAAAAAAAAAAAAAAAAAACAAAGGGTTTGAAATGTAATATGTACCCTCTCGACGTCTGTAATACTATTGTTAGGAAACTGAAGAGCATTTCCTGGTATGATACGAAGTGTTTGAGCGTGACGAGAGAATTGAAACGCATTTGGGGCATAAGGCGTCACTCCATCTTGAACGGGTACCAGGGGATTCGGTACGATTCCATCTTGACGGAAGCTGGAAATTTGAAATTGTAATGAAATTTATGTTGAATCGTATCTTTTATTCGGTAGAATCACGATTGAAAATATATTACCGATGTAGTAGAGCAACAGACAGAGTCCTCAGATCCATATTAAGACCTTCTGTATTTTCGATTTTCCGTAGGATTGAAATGAATGTGTTTAATGTGTGCGGTAATCTGTTATCCCTTTGCAGAAGAAATTTATTTTCGTAGCACTCCCGAAGAGACGGTGAAAGGTTTCGCACTGCATTCTCTTGCCCGTAGATAGCTAAAGTAAATACGATCGAAATTAACAGTGAGATTACATATTAGATTCTTTACGAAGAATATATTCACGTAATTTTTGTGTAATTAAAATATACTCGCATAATAGAATGGTGCTCAAAAAGTAGAGAGGCAATAACTTAGTCATTTTATCGGACCTGAAAGCAATAGGAAATTGAAAGATAATTTTCGCCACGAGTTATCATGGAAACTAACGAAAATATGTCTTATACTATAAATAATTAATTATTACGCACGATGATTAAGAGTGATCAATTAAATTGTACTTGAAAGAATGAAATACTCACAATATTTTATTGATGGATACCTTTAGAACAGAGTGAATGATATCCCTTCAGTTCTATACAACACAGAGCAACACCACACCTACCTGGAGATATAGTGATACCTATCATCACTAAACTGATAAGATAATATGTAACATCGTGAGTAATAGGGTACCCCACCTTATTACAGGCATCTTTATTAAAACGGGTATCGCTGTAGGCCAATAATTATTTGATAAGCTTGTAGACAATATAAGAAAATAACAGGAATCAGCTATTTCTATTTACTATTTCGTATTTTATCTTAATTATATGCATCAAGAAATTACTTGTAGAAGAAACATTATGTAAAATAGAAATCGTATGTTGAAAATACCAAGCTCGAGTTCATAAAGAAAACAATATTTAATTCATTATGGAAACAAAGACACATGTGGTCTAATGTTTTGCTTTATTAAAAAAAAGTTAAGTTTCATTATTGACAGTTATCTTATCGTGTTTAAAATAGGACATAATCTTTTTCATCCTTCTACGATTGTGAGTCATTGGAGAGAGTCAGGTAGATAGCAGAAGTACAACGTTTGTAGTCGATCTCCGGTAACATACAAGATGGATTTTCAATAATACAAATATGGCAATTATCAAGATTGCTTTGCTGATCATGCACTGCGGTAAATTGCTACTAAGTTGTGATCAATTCTCATTCAAACAATTAATTGTGAAGTAATAAAATATAATGATTACTGTAACGTTTGCTAATAAAATTATTTTAAGTTTCGTTTCTTTTGTTATATAGGGTTGCAGTTAGTGTGGTCTCAAACAGTTATACCAGAGCGGCTCAAAGAATGTTACAGAGGCAACGCTACGTTAAATCCTCAGCTTCCGTTGAATTTACGTGTAGTGATAGATATCATACAGAAATTAGAAAAACATTCGTACACAACAATGGATATGAGAGTGCTGTCATCGTCATTGCTCCACAGGTGGTTGACAATAACGGAATTGTATTTAAACCTCGATATTCTGTTAAATGAGTACCAATAACGCTATATAAATTACAGATTCAAGCTCGATGGGATTGAATATCAGAAGAATATACAAATCACAGACGGTATACTTCCGTTCAGTGCGACTGGACTGCAACGTGTTAAACAAAAATTGCTGGAGGAACTCATTCCAGGCGATGCCGAACTATTACCAGTTCATATACTATCATCCTTGGAACGTTGTATACTTCATCAAACGATCTCCAATACAATTCTGCGGTACGATACCCAAAGCGGAAATAAATCTTGCAACGAAGCTACTGAAACGGAAAAACTATCAGGTATATTCAATAGAATGCAAAATCATTTGAAACAATATACATAAATGGACATTTCTGCAGGCAAATTTGTGCTTACTGACACGAGGAATTGTCCAAGACAGCAAGGAATAATTTTAACACCGTACGGTACCGTCACTCCTGGAGCAATTATCGGAGCTGTTGCTGCAACCCTGCAACATCAAAATGTTCCAGTAAATCAATTAATTGCTAGCTTAGAAACACCTTCTTTAGGTATCAATTCAACACAGATGCTACAGCAATATCATACCAGATAACAATGTTTCCCTTTTATTGCAGAGATGAATTTCACTACAATACAGAACCTAAAGTACAATGAGGACGAAGTCGACTTCGTCCTACCGAAAAGTCAAATGGTACATGAACCGTCTATGTGGTATCATAGTTTAATGACTTCCTCTGTGAAACTAGATAACGTATGGTTGGCTACAATTGCGGGTACAACATATAAATCAAATTTACAATTTGTTAATATTTTTCTTATAGAACGTTAATGTGTAAAAGATATTTTTTGTTCAGGTGATTTGGCGGAAATGGCTGTGTACCAGGGACCTTTTGTGGGTTCTAATATGACCCTAGGCGCGACAGGATTTTGGAATAATACAATGCGGCCGGCTATTTATTATCTCACCAGTTCACATACAAACTTTGATGCGACTCGAGCTGAACTATTAGGAGGCATCGATGGTAACTCAATGGAATATATCTGAAATCATTAAAAGTATCCATTATTGTCACGCGTTATTTACGCAAATCCGTAGGTTTGATTATTGCAAGTAATTTACAAACGTGGATTCAAGACTTCTACAGTCTTCGACTCAGTCAAATTTTGGACATGTATTATTCATACGATGGTATTCCATTCAACACAAACATCAGAGCATGCAGTCGAGCACAGAACTTCCTGCATGCTGTATCGAGTACCATTCTAAATGAACAGGTGTGACTTACAATAAGAATACAATGTTATTAGAAGTATCGAAATTTAATCCTAATCTGTGGACATTATTTTTAACAGACCTATGCAGCTGCTCAAATTTTAGCCTACCAAAAGAGTGTAGCATACATGTCCCCTGAAGCACTGCAACGGATGGTTGATTATGCCACCAAGAAATTTTATGAGTATGCAGAGAAACACCTGTTCCCAGAATTGTCCTGTGAACGAGTAAATCAACCGCAGGTCGAGGCATTAATTGTATTCGATGGTGCATGGTCTACAGAGTATACAAGGGATTTCTTGGCGTAAGTGGTAGCGCCTACCAATTCAAGATTTTATCTAGTACACCATTGTTTTTAATCAGTTGCATTCCATTAGAGTTCTGATACAAGACTTGGACGTATCAATGTACGGATCGAAAATCGGCATAATGCATGGCACGTCAGGAGAGTGGCTGTTGAACGTTACAAACAGTCCATCGCTTGCGTTCGAAGCGCTGAATAATTTTACAAACGCTAACTGTAAGTTTCACCGTCCAATACTGTTCATATTTACCACTGAAACGTTCGATATATAATGTTTTACAGGGCCCACGCAGTTGAACTATACTCGTGTTCTAGAGGTAATTTCCGATCACTTGAATAAAACTTGGGAAAATAATCAAAGAAAGTGTACAATTGGACATTTTGGTCAAGTGGTCGTGCTATTGATTCCTCTGGGCTACATGTCCAACAACGATAAACAGTCTGTAATAACCATGTTACAACAAATCAAATACAACCATCCAGGTATGACTTTCGAAATTTCAATTTACGATTGAAAACAACGAATTTCAAAGGACTTTGCATTTACAGATGTTCATTTCGTGTATTATACATCCCGGTACAATACCAATTTGTTTAAGTCGTTTATTTTGTCGCCTGAAGATCATTTAATAAGGAATTCCAACATCGATGCTATTACTAGGCATCTGTCGACGAGTATGTTGTTGATGGTTTATTTAATTAATCCTATTAATGTCATAGCCACGAGTTTCATACATATACAGATGCAGTCTATAATAATTTTTCTGCTGATTTTCAGTACCACGAACAATAAGACCTGCAACGTGTCTGGATTCGAACAATTTAAGGAATATCACTCCTTGGTTCGAAGATTATATAAGCCCTTCGAATTCTATTGCATATAAATTGAACGCACACTGGAAACGAAAGATCAAACATGTACCAATTTCAGTTAGTATTTTCCGCATTTATGAACCGTATTTTTTTACACCATTGTTGTTGAATTACTGGTTTTTTTTTTTTAGATACACACTTTTGGTTACGGTACAATGAGTGTGTGCTCGTGGATAGAATTCAAGCCCACTGAAAAAGAAAATTTACACTGTATAGATTTAGCTGGTCACAAAGATGTTACTTTATTTGATGATTTTAAATGTACTGATAATCCTCCTTGCCCTACCCTATATTTTCGTGTACAAAATGTAACATCATCGTTCAAATGTGCAGGTACATATCAATTACAGCACAGAACGCATTCAACTGTAAATCACATATAAATGATTTTAAATATTGCAAGCTTTTTGTTACAGAAATAGAATGCCGAACACCGGATCAAGTGAGATTTATCGTGAGGATAAAAAATGTCAAAAATTCTGCCAATAGTAATGAAATGTCGAGTCTTATTAAGCTTCTTCCCTTTATTTATATATTATATGTCTACGTAAACTTCAGCATGATTCAGACTCTGTTCAACGTATCATAAATATTTATACGAAGTTTCCCTTTTTTACCACAAAAATAATCAAATAAAGTAATACAATTTCTCAAATTTTACGCATTCTACCACGGGATTGCAGCGTGTAAGCCAAACACTGACGGTTTGGATACGATAAAACTTTATTACATTAAAAAAATACAAATTTCGTTCTTACTTACAATCGATTAGCTAGTTTAATAATTGTGATATGCGTACTCGTACACGAACTTTATCAGAAATTGAAAGTTACTTGAAGCGGCAAGGCTTCCCAATTCAGGCTCTACCAAAAGTGTATCGACTGGCGGGAGAAACTCTTCTGCTCTTCCACCTGTATTACATAAAAAAAAAATATAGAATGTGTTCATTCTTATCGACAAAAGTGTTCAGAACGTTTCATACAAAAAAAATCATTTGCACAATTTATATTACAGTTTCCTAGTGATCAAATAATAACGTACCCATGAAATGTACAAGGTCCATTAACTTAAAGAACACTGTTTCTTGCACCTGTTGTTCCGGATTTTTCTCTATAGTGTTCCATTCTTCCCGCTTCGCGGCTCGTGCCCAAATACGTAATTTCAACGACTTCTTCTCATCTTTCTGTTCCACGTACTCCAGTAAATCGAGAGCTTTCTTGAAATCGTACTCGTTCGCATCCACGTTCTCTTCGGACGTGTAAAGCTACACAAACAAAATTTACAAATAAAAATTCACAAAAAAAAAGAAAGATACATTATGAAAATAAAGGTTCATACCGTGATTAACTCTGTCGGCGTGAATACTCGTAATTTCTCTATATCTGAAGCGAGGAGAGCCAATTTTGCTAAAGAAAGCATGGTCTGCGAAGAAGTATTATATAAAGACTTGACACTTTCACGGTTTCTGGGGTTAGACAGTTCAAGGCTTCAGAGAATGAAAGTGTTATAAACATTAAATCTGTGACAGAACAAAGTGAAATAAGTTACTGTATGCGAAAGAACATCGCATATCACCTGCATTTATTAAGAAAACTCAATTTTCACAAATATGTTGCATAACGTCTTCATCCTCCGAAGACTTCAAAATACAAGTGTACAATTAAAGTTTATTCGATGGAATAATCAATGCATTAATGAGTACTTATGTTGGAATAAGGAAGAGAATAAGCATTCAATATCTCACCTTTTTGCGAGTCACCAATTCATTTTCTTCGATCGCTAAAGAATAAAGCGTACTGGCAGCGAATTTTAAGTCATCGGTCAGCGCAGATTGCACCCACGATAAAGTTGGATGTTCCGCTAATTTTCCTGCCAATTCTGCAGTACCACCCCGTCTACATTTTTCGACTAACTGACCCTGCCGGCCATCTTTTACGTACCTATGATTGCCGATGTAATTTCAATATGAACATTGGTCCAACTTCTGCGTGCACAAAGAAGAAAATTACTCACCATGAAAATAAGTAACCGACAAAGTCTTGATCCGAGAATTTTTCCATATACCCGTCTAATCGGTTTTTATTGTTAGTCAATTCGCATATCTGTATAAGAGACGCGAAGTCGCAATACTTCTCAGCCAGCATCGCGGCGCTGTCGTACTGTTCTTCCTTTACTGTAAATCATTTAAAAATGAATAAACGTTCCTATGTAGATAGATTATTCGGATCGTTCAAGAAATACATACTCAAAGGTTGAATTAAATTCGTTCGATCTGTCTCGTATTGCTTCAAAAGTATCTCAAACTTCTCTGTGTCTCGGACGCTTTCTAAATGACATTTTCGACCGTCTAATATTAAATCTATAAAGCTTACTAATTGCTCGTACAATTCGCTCCTCACCGCCGAATCGTTAGTTCCAGTAATACCGTGCTTAAGAGTTAAATTATACTGCAAGGAAGAAATAGATACATTACAAATTTATGTAATTATCGTTTACCGTTTTTTGTTTTGTTTTAAGTAAAACAACCAACCATTGTGGTGAGACAATTTCTCAGTGAGTGTTTTCCAATCGCAGCAGTCCATGGAAGGTATTCCGTTACACCATTTGAACACCTTGTAGAAGTGAATCGTTCGGCATTGTATTGCCTATATTTAAGTACCTCGTGCAGTACACCCTATCAATAAGGTTCATTTAAGTGATTTTAATTTTACTTTGTTCCATAAACGATTCTTAAAATTCACACTTACCACCAATATTCCATTCACTTGCATAATGTAATGCGCCACTTGTTGGATAGGTCTTTCAGACTGTGTCACTTCGTTCGCATTATTTACCAAGGTGGGAAGGAACTGATGTACCGTACTCACTTCACGGTAAAATACATCACGTGATGTTAGCTCGTCGGATACATAAGATTCGGGACTCAATGTTTGTTCAATCACATTGTCCACAATGTCTGGATATCTTGAAATAGTTCGTAACGATATGATTATATCGCCAAGATATAAACTATATATGAACAAATAGTATGAAAGTAATTACTTGTTGTGAAGATTATATATAGTTAACGCTGCAACTATTTTCTCCGCGTATTCCCCAAGAACATGCGATGTAGACATTATTATTCCCCGATAACTAACGGCGCACAACTAAATGGAGAAATATTAAGTTACAATATTGTACTGATTTTTTCGACTGTAACTTATATTAACCACCAGAACTGTCATTTTGAAGTGCTAGGAGCACTAACCAGCACAAGGATGACCTTACGATCACGCTATAACATTTCAAAGATCAACTATCTATAAAAATGAAGTAACTTACTCTGCTCCATAAATTATGCTCCTTTAGAAACGCTATAAATAGATCCAATGCTTTCTGTTTCCCCTCTAATTGATGAGGTATTTGCATAGATGTAACTGCATTTATTGTCATAGCTGTAAACAATATGCAAATAGATTAATGTTTATTTGTTAACGTTTTGTATACTAGCATGTGAAGATTAATTACACAAATCCCTGTGGTTAGACCAACGTGGATCATTTGCTGGATAATCGTCTATCAAATCCTGCGCGACTTTCACGATTAGAGTGTCCAGGCTAGCATCTATATCCATTATTGGTTCTTCTTGCAAGGGGAACAGTTGCGATAGAATCTCCTCGCATTGCGCCTGAAATGAAATATCTTAAGCATTTCGGTTCTGTACGACGAGTTGTTAAATAAACCAACCTTATTCTGACGTAGACTAAGAAGAAACGCAGCTCGCAATTGCGTCGCACCGTCAGAACTGTAGAACATGTCCTGAATTTCATCGTTGCTTATAAGACTAGTGAAAGTCTGTGCTACAGAATTAGCTCGGTAGCTAATAGAATAATCCGCGTTTATGCTTGTGTCTGTGGAACTCCTGCAAAAATACTATCGGTAAATAAAATATATATCCTTTTAAAATATATGTACAAAACTCTTGTGGACCCATATAATACGAACCCATTAAACTCGTGCGATGCAAAATCTGTTGGCATAATTGAAACCAATCCCAGCAGTTTCGTAAATAATACTGGAGTTCCTGAACACAATGCACCACCAAGTATCTGGTCCTCTTTTCGTATTAAATTTATTTGATCTTGTTCATACTCAGACATACCTATAACAATGAATAGTAAGAAATACGAAAACAGCTGCAATATGGTTTTTGCTCGTAAAAGTAAAATCTTACAGTTCACGACAATTACATTCTCATTATCATATATTATAGCTTCACAGCCGCATAATATGAAACGGTAATAAACCAAAAGTGATTCAGTGTACTGAGGACAAAAAAGGACATTCATTTTAATCGGTATAAACCATTTAAATGTATTTGCCAATGTTGTAGAAGACAGCTGTATTAAACCTGCAATACAATGGAATTGTTCTACATACCAGAAATTGTAATGAAATTACTTTCTATAATTGTAAAACGATATTACCAATAGCAAAGTGTGTTTCAATTAGTATCTCGCTGCCCAGCTGCGCTGCCATTAAAAATACTATCCCTTCGTCGCAAGGTTGCATATCGATCAACCACGTATTTATACTTTGTAGATTACATGTGCTCAGTTTCTAAAATAATGAATACAAGTACATAATCTCTTTCTGAATGTAAATCAAATTTTATACGCACTGGAATTTTTTTTTGAAATGCTTGAGAAACAATGTTCCCTATATCTTCATCAAACTCCATCTTTTCTTGTTCGTTATGAGGAAACGACCAGTACTGTAAGGATGAGCCAGCCAAAATGAAAACTCTAGAATCTCTGTCCCCCAATCCTGTGCAGACAACCTTCACTAATTTCTAAAAAAGGGAAATAAAACAAATGAATGTTCGATTAATTGCATAATAAACAGGAAAGTTTTAATAGAAGAACTCACAGATTCTACAACTGGGGATTGAGGTATAGCTCCGAAAATAAGAGAAGTCATTCTACGTCCTATGCCTCCTAACCAGCCTTGACTGGACCTAAGGACTTGGCACAAAATACTATTTTTTCCATTCGCAAACTGAGGTTGCAATAACGCCACTGTACACGTGGTTGTGGCCAAAATGCAACCATGCCCAGGAACATAAGTAAGACAGTTCACTTCTTGTCCAGCAAGTTCCGCACTCGTTTCTACTGAGGATTCTTCATGTGCAACACTGGCCCAATAACGTACTATACCTTCAGGCGAAACAGCCATACAACTAGGAACCTTTAAATTAAAAAAAAAATTTATTAAAACTAAAAAAACAAAATAAGCAATGCACAACAAAATAATAATAAGCTTCGGTAACCTGATGGCCCGGAGGTAACCACACAGCTATACAGTCTGCTTTATGAGCTAAATCACTCTGGGGTAACAGTAATTCACGGCATTGACTTTTAAATGTTTTTCTTTGCTTTGGATCGTGAATGGTAGTTTTGCACTGCCATACAAAGATTCTGCGACCACACACAAGCCAAGCCCAACCATCCGTTGAAATGTTCACACTGACAGAAGTGTTTACATCGATGAATGTTAAAGCCTCTGTGACGAGAACAGGCAATGAAGATCCAAAACTTTCTGCCACATGATTGTGTGTTTTGCATATTATCTGAACGGATTGATTCGAACGTCCGGATATACTGATAGTTCTGGGAAAAAACAAACCATGATTAATTCTTCGAAAGAATGACTCTAAGTCTCGATTCAACATTATCGTCGATATTCATAGCGAACTTACGAATTGTTTTTTTTCAAAGACTGCACTATTGACATACGTTTCTTCGGAGATGTCAAACTCCTTCCATAGGAGTTTCCTATACTTGTGCGATCCATTCCGTTCATTTGGAGACTTAATGCACTACATTAAACAGACGGAAGCAACAGTGTACAAACGGACACTTTTAAAACTGAATATTTTATAGTATATTCAACGAGTTTTTTCCTTTTCTCAGATTACAAACATCTTCGGTTAGGTTCCTCTATCACACGCACCGGTAAAACGGTTACATCGGTTACATGTGCTTGGCATGAACGACGAAAGATATATTGAACTGTATACGAATTATAACATGCAGGCTTGTTTCTAAAGGGTAAATGTAAATATAACTGTTACATTTTAAACAATCGAAACAAAAATAGTCTAGTAAATAACTTACTTTTCTCAACAACGAGTTTTTAGACTCTCTTCTGTAGTAAATATATATAAATTTATAAAGAAACGAGCGACTATTGTTCCCTGCACTTATTCGATGAATTTCTTAATCCATGCCACCTTGCATTTAATCGAAAGAAATGTACTAGAATGTGGCACGTTTGGAAGACACGTTTCTTCTCTCCTTCCGATCTACTTATCGGCGAAAACACATGTAATTTAGTTGAACGCAGTTGAACGTGGTTGAACGGTAGAGACATAGAGTGAAACACATGGTTGACGTTGCAATTTTTTAAATTGTGTCGTCAGTTCGTGTCGTGTTTGTAGAATTGATTAATCGTTGGAAAACGGTGATTATTAGTAGAATGGTGGATATGAAAAACGAAGAAATCAACGGTGAGGCCGAAGCCCCGCAAAAGAGCGCAAAACAGTTGCAGAAAGAGGCGAAGAAGTCTGCGAAACTCGAGAAGTTTAAGCAGAAACAGGAGAAAAAAGGGAGCAGCGATAAAATAACAAAAGTGAAAGAAAAAATTGAAGTAAGAATGATTGAATAATTTTTCAACAGTATTCCCATTGTTTTTCTTCATTATTGTCGAAATCTTTTATGTCCATATGGTCCTTATTGTCACGTATGATGATACAGTAATCTTTTGAAATTGTTTTCACCGCGAAAAAGACGAATGATTGTTAATTTCGTGACTGATTCGTATTCTGAACGTTGAAATCACAATTGAAAAATTCTCCATGTGACAGAACACATATAGCATGAGACAGATTCTAATTGAATAAATCAGATTAATTTCTGTATATAATGTTACATAATTAAATTAAGTGTAATATTCTTGCTCGATTAAATATTTATTTGATCATTTGTATTTTGAATAATGCCATGGAGACAATGAAACTGCATGTTATCTCATTTTGTCTCTCTAGAAAAATGAAAAGAAAAAAGAATCCAAGGAATCCGCTGTATACACGATCGATACACCTCCTGGAGAAAAAAAAAATGTTACCTGTGGTATGCCTGATACATATAGTCCGAAATATGTTGAAGCTGCATGGTATGCATGGTGGGAAAAACAAGGTTTCTTTAAACCTGAATATGGTGTAAGTAATTGGATTACTTGTTCATTTAAAAAGTAATTGGAAAAGTAATTGGATTACTTTGTTACCACCGTATTAACTTTATAGACACTGTTCTATTAATTTTATCTTTATTATCGATTGTAGAGAAAATCCATATCAGAGTCAAATCAGAAGGGCAAATTCATTATGGTCATACCACCCCCTAATGTGACTGGTTTTCTTCATCTTGGGCATGCTTTAACAAACGCTGTAGAAGATGCTATTACAAGATGGTGAGCAGTATTTGTAAAATAGTATGATTTGAAACTATAATACATAAAATATAATTTTGTATAGAGATGTTTTGTCTAATTTCTAAGGAATCGTATGAAAGGGCGTACAACTTTATGGAATCCAGGTTGTGATCATGCAGGTATTGCTACTCAAGTTGTTGTTGAAAAGAAACTGTGGAAGGAGGAGCAGAAAACTCGTCATGATATAGGGCGAGAAAACTTTATAGAAAAAGTTTGGAAGTGGAAAGAAGAGTGAGTATAAATAGACTGTATTTGTAAAAAAAAAAATAATGACATATTTATGCATAATATAAATCTATTTCAGGAAAGGAAATAGAATCTATTTACAGTTACGCAAATTAGGCGGTTCCTTTGATTGGGATCGTGCTTGTTTTACTATGGATCCAAAGTTATGTCGCGCCGTTACAGAAGCGTTTATAAAATTACACGACGAAGGTGTAATTTACAGGAGCAATCGTCTAGTCAACTGGTCTTGCACTCTAAAGAGTGCTATCTCTGATATAGAAGTGAGAATGCTCAAGTGAATAAATTACGTACGTTCAGTATTTAACGTATGTACGTTTCAGGTCGATAAAGTTGAATTATCAGGACGCACGTTACTCTCGATTCCTGGATACGAAGAAAAAGTAGAATTTGGTGTGTTGGTATTTTTTGCTTACGAAGTAATTGATACTAAGGAAAGAATAATAGTAGCTACCACTCGTATCGAGACGATGCTAGGAGATACAGCCATTGCTGTGCATCCACAGGATAGTAGATACACTCAATTTATAGGGAAATCTGTGCAGCACCCGTTTTGCAATAGGAAAATACCTATCATCACCGACGAATTTGTTGAAAGAGAATTTGGGACAGGTGAGTACTATAATTGCGTGAAACCTCTTCGTAAAAACAGTATGTTAACTTAAATGTATAAACTTTTGTAGGCGCTGTAAAAATTACACCGGCTCATGATCCCAATGATTATGAAGTGGGAAAAAGACACAATTTACCATTTATTACCATTTTCGATGACAATGGGAACGTAGTCGGTGATTGCGGACAATTTACGGTGTTTATATTTTCACTTAAACTGCGTAAACGTTAGAAGGAAAATTCCGTATTTAATGTTTCAATTTCATTGAATAGGGAATGAAACGATTTCATGCCAGAGTCGCTATAATCCAAGAATTAACAGTAAGAAATTTATTTGTTGAAATCAAAGACAATCCCATGGTGGTGCCGATATGCAGTAGATCCAAAGATGTTGTTGAACCATTGATGAAACCACAATGGTAATCAAGTATTATATCGGCGGAAAAAAATGACAAATGTGAAAGCACATTAGAATTACACATGTATTTCCTCGTTCACAGGTATGTAAGATCTAATGATATGGCAGCGAAAGCAATGGAAGTGGTCCAGAGTGGCGAGTTAAAAATTATTCCAGAACAGTATAAGAAAATCTGGTACCACTGGATGGAGAACATTAGGGATTGGTGCATTTCTCGTCAATTATGGTGGGGTCATCGTATACCCGCTTATTCGGTGAAAGTAATCGGTACCAACGCAAGTATAAAGGTAATTTTAAGGAGAATTGCATATTGTAATTACTACTGTTTGGTACACAAATCAGTTTTACATAGACAGATGATGATATCTGGGTGTGTGGACATTCCGAAAGCGAAGCTAAAGAAAAAGCAGCCAGAAAATTGGGCATAACCGTGGATAATATAATTGTCGAACAAGATCCTGATGTGCTAGACACATGGTTTTCGTCTGGTCTATTTCCGTTTTCGGTATTTGGATGGCCAGATAAGGTACAGAAACATTTATCTATAGAATCTCGAGCATGTCATTGAATGTTAATGTTACAATTTTCCAGACTGAAGAGCTCGATGCATTTTATCCTGGTACATTATTAGAAACTGGGCATGATATATTATTCTTCTGGGTGGCAAGAATGGTATTTCTTGGTCAGAAGTTAATGGGAAAATTACCATTTAAGTATGTACATGTATTTAAGTTATGTATCAATATAATGAAAAACATAGGTTGACTAATAATATTTTATCAGAGAGGTATATTTGCATGCGATGGTACGAGATGCACATGGAAGGAAGATGAGCAAATCCCTAGGAAATGTCATAGACCCAATGGATGTAATTAACGGAATATCGTTGGAGGTATATTTCACGAGAAATACACTATTTTCATTGGTAGAAGTGAAATAACTTTAATTATAAACACTGTTTAGGATCTTCATAAACAATTATTAGATACCAATTTGGATCCGAAGGAGCTAAAGCGCGCGATAGAAGGACAAAAACGCGATTATCCACAAGGAATACCTGAGTGCGGTACGGATGCATTAAGATTCGCTTTGTGCGCTTACACGACCCAAGGTCGTGATATCAATCTCGACATTCTTCGTGTCCAAGGATACAGATTTTTCTGTAATAAGATATGGAACGCAACAAAATTTGGTCTTACGTATCTTAATTGTGATTTGGACAACAACGATGTCCAATTGGTAAGGTCAAGAACATGTTTCTTTCTAAATTGGAGTATATTTCTGTATACAGGGTGTCTCGTAACTAAATCAAAATACATAAATATAGAAAGCACGGAATGAAAGATTGACATTGCATTCTGACCGATTACCAGCAGTTACAGGACATTCTATATAACTTAATTTAGTATAAAATTGATGTTTCTATTTACAGACGAACCACAATGCGCTGAATAGCACTAGTATGGTAGGTGACAATGAATGGTACCAATGCACCTTGAAGGAAACGTGCGTGCAGGAAGCCTTGAATAATTATTTAAGTGATTATCCTTATCTAGATGGATACACTCCATCGCAGATCGATGCAAATGTTTACCAGGCATTCGTCGAATTGAATGTGAACATTTCCAGCTATTCGCACTTGCATCGTTGGTACACACACATCGCGTCGTACAGTCAAGAAGAACAATCTGTGTTCCGTGCGGAACAAGGTAAAATCTTACCACAGTGTGCTTGCAAAGTTCACAGTAACCGTAACAGTAATAAAAAGGTAATGCTGCGTTTTAGCGAGAATAGAAATCGGTTTTATGAATGTACATAAAGATATTTATGTTCTTTTTATCGCTTAGTCATTTTCTACCGAAACAAATGTCGATCTGTGGATGCTTTCTCGCGTGAGTCACGCGGCGAAGACGTGTGACGAAGCAATGGCGCAATATGATTTCACAACAGCGACGACCGCCTGTTACAATCTTTGGTTGTACGATTTATGTGATATTTACCTGGTTGGTATAATAATTGATCGACAATTAGGAATGTCCGATTTATAATATTAATGTCCGTGATTATTTCAGGAGTATTTAAAACCAGTATTTCAAGGGAACGATAACGAGAAGAAATCTGCTGCAAGAAGGACTTTGTTAAAGACATTGGATGTTGGATTAAGATTGTTGGCTCCGTTCATGCCATTCATAACGGAAGAACTTTATCAACGATTGCCTCGTAAAGAACTAATTTATCCCAGTATTTGTGTTAGTCCGTATCCAGAACTTTCAGAGGTATTAAAACATTCCTTCTGTTACGTTGTCACGTTGATTTCATAAATATATTTTCCATGTAATTGTCGAATGATTACACAGTGCCCATGGAGGAATCTGGAAGTAGAGAAGGATGTTGATTTTGCCAACAAAATCGTAAAGAACGTCAGGTCGGCGCGTGCTACCTATAATTTACCAAATAAAACCAAAACCGAAGCGTTCCTCGTATGTTCCGACGATAACTTGCAAGCAAAACTCATGGATTATCAATTATTAATAGAGACGCTTGCCTATTCTATAATTAGTACAAATGAACCTCCATCAGGGTGTGCTATAATTACTGTGACTGACAAAGTTCAAGTGCATCTGCTGCTGAAGGTAACAATACTACTCTTCGAAACAATTTAGACATCCATTCACTAAATCTTCTAATAATATTACAGGGTTTAATCGATCCAAAGAAGGAGTTAGAGAAACTTAGTAAAAAGGAAGAACAGCTAGCGGATATTGTACAGAAAACAAAGCAGGCTATGGAAGCTTCCGATTATAATGTCAAAGTACCATTAGATGTACAAAACAGTAACAAAGAGAAGTTAACAAACAGCGAAAGGGAATTACAACGAATTATCGATGCAATAGCTGCTTTACGAACAATGTAACTCTTAGATACTTCAATTTTATGTCCACAACAGTCCCTTATTTATTTGATTCCATATCACGAAAAATGATCGATAGTCTTGTCTTTTAATAGGTCATGATATTAAATGAATTTTTTGATAAAACGCGTTGAGTCGATTTTTAAAATTACCCGATGATTTTTTTTTATTTACATGAAAACGAGGTAGGTAATATAGATAATCACACGGATTGTAAAAGAGACTTACATTTCATATTCGTTTATTATAAAGCGTTATCAATGAATGTGCAACAATCGTTAAAATTAATATAGTTAAAACCTAACAAGGACGAACTAATAATTTCAATAATCGTGCTTAATTTGTTTCGATCGATCATTTCCTCCGGCTACTGATCACTTTTAATAAAGATACTATCAATTTGACTTCTTCGGGAGATAACACATGGGAGCAGTCGTGTTACGCATCGTGATAAAGTATTGAATTATATAAGTTACCGATGTAAGGTTTTCCGTTATCAGTATTACCTAATTGTGTCAATATATTTTTGTACGATTATTTCCATTTTTTTTCTTATGTTTTTAATGTACACACGTATATCAGGCATTTCAAGAACTTATCGAAATAGTATTAAAGAGTATATTTTCAATACTTTTCAGTATTTCTTTCAGTTTTCGACTTGTGCTTCCCGTTCCCGATACTTGGTATTCAAAAGCATCGATAGAAACAAACTCCGTACGCGACACTCGAAATTTTCTAAGGGCATACACATACAATGTGAGATTTCCAAATTGCGCGGACCGAATGGACGTTCAAACGTGTCGGGTCAGTTGTTTTTTCTTTCATGAAAAAAGGAAAAAAAAAACAATAATAAACGTACGAGGACATACTGTTACAAATTGTGCTACAATGCAAAACTGTTATATACGGTTTTGCTGGTTATTTAAAACGTTACTGTTTCCTGCTCGTTAACTTTTATATTACAACTAATTTACTACAGGCGTTCGACGATGCTTATGTTTACAATGATATCAACAGAAAAGAGAGAAAGAAAAAAAAAACGGAAGAAAGAAAGGAATACTAATTATTATGTATTTACAATTGTGATATGTGAACGTGTTTTAATTTGATTCGCTAACGCTTACTCGAATTTCGTCCAATTGTTCTGCGACTTAATAGTGGGCGCGTTCAAGGTTAAACTGAACGTGTTATCGGTATTGCTAATACTGCTCTCGGATGTGTTGCATGCCGCGGTACTATTCGTCGATGAATCGCCGTTACTTATACTAAACTTGTTAAAGTCCAGCCCGTAGGCTTGCAACAGATCCAAATCACCAATGTTGTCGGACGATTTCGGCTGTTTATCTCTACTCGTGTGTAACGGTTGAAAGTACGGGTACAATGGATTACTCAGACCTTCGCCCATTTCCGGTGCATGTAACGACTGCGTCATCGGTTTCGAACCCATCAGTTCCATGGACTTGGAGAGCAGCGGGTCGAAATCATCACTGCTCGTCGTTGAATCTAATCTAATCAAATCTGGCACTTCGGGAGAATCCTAGAAATAACCGGGATAAAAATATTAATGACAATTGTTGATTTAACAGTGAAACCAAACGTTACTCAACACATCAGCCAATGAAAAGTTATAAATATATGTTTAATGATTGTACAATGGTTGTTCAGAAGCGATTACCGATTCAGGAATTCTAATTGTGATCAAAGATTCATTTAATGATGTGGATTAACGATTCAACGGTCCCCGTTAACACCCAGGTTTTATTATTATATTGATTAGCAATCACAATCCCTGTATCGAGTCACAAACAAATTATATATTGTCAATAACAAATGATGACGTTTACCTTTGGATGTGCAGAACAGGATGTACTATTGAATACATGGGATGGAACGTTCGAATTAACAGACAATGATGCGTTTGCGGCTTGAAAAATTGATGGTTGCAAGTAGGAGGGTGTGAACACTTTACTTGTATCGAAAGGGTCACTGTCATTCGGATAGGAATCGGAGTTTAAGGTTCTTAAACACGTATCGAAGGGTTTATTTTCCGTGTCTGGATCGTAACTGATGAGAACGTCATCTGCGTAATATTTAACATTATTTGGGAAACTTTCGACGTCATTCCGATATTGGTTCGCGTCAGTCTTCTGCGGTTGCGAATATGTATTAGAATTATGCTTCATAGAGTCGTGTAAATGATTATTGGACAACACGTTGCCGACGGGTTTTTGCAAAACAGTCACAGGTAACATTTTGTCGGTCTTATTCTCGCCCGTTTTATCCGATTTCACGGCCGATGAATTCAATGGCAATGATGATTTACTTACACCGATCTGAGTATTATTGGTTAACACATCGTTGGTATTTAACGATATATTCGAGTGATCGACCGAACTTATTAAGGTAAAATTTGGAGCGTGACAGGAGAGAGTTTGTGTTGGGGAGGCATTGATTGGATTCGCGACAACTGTACTAGGCGGGGGGCCGTGCCGTATGTGCCCACTCCATGCAGGTCTCAAGCTGTCTAAGCTGCGCACTGGCTTCAACTGAAATTGATGCATGACACGTTCTTACATTTATCGAGTACAATTATTTCATGGACAGAATTAGAATAATTACGAATGTATACACGTAATACGATACTTCACTGACATACATTTCATTCTTGCATTCGAAATAATGCCAAACTAACGAAACTGCTCCTATAAGGCCCCATTCAGACACGGCGGTGTTGATCTTACAGTCGTTAGTTTTGTTGAAGCAAGTGGGAAAAGCACGGCATCAGTGTGCAGTCTCGAGTATCTTTTCTTTAGATTACTCAAGTACAGTGATTCCTCGATGAATGCGACAGGAGCAACGGCGTTATTCCCACCGCTGGGGGCGTCCCCCTGTGGAATCAATCAAAACAGAAGCTAAGTGGAGGCTCGACTTCGGGCAGAAAACTAATTTATAAGGGCCTGAAAACTTTTCCGCCTTGCCACGAATGCTTTAAAGTGGACCCGAGTACGTCGCACTCATCGAAATCATTCTTTTCCGTGTGATTGATACCGTCGTGTCTGAATAGGACCTAAGATTATTGGAATGAAAACATTTAGAAATAGTGCATGCATAGGCTTCGATTTTAAACAGATAATTTTCATTGTAGATACAGGGTCGGCCAGGAGGTTATTCTATATGCAAAACAAAGTATTAACATTATACCACCCGCCCTGGCCCACCCTGGTTATGTAACCTAACCTTTGTAATCATGCTACCGATGTTGGCTACAACGTTACGCATTGTAATAAGCAATATATACATGTAAATAACAAACACTGACGTTTCCACAGACTGTTGGTTCTTATACAGTTTGAGATTACACGGTCAACGTATATACTATGTGATTTAAAAACAGTGATAAACTTACTGTTCGATCAACAGGAGGTGTATTTGGAAATATCACATGGCGAAGTTCTTGCATAAGATCGATGTTGACCCGTTCCGGCGGAGAATCAGGTTCCTCTGGAGAACTGGGACTCAATGGCGAATATTGTTTCCTACTGTAAGTTCAATTATACGAATAAAACATACAATACAATATAACTGCACAATCGAGAAATGCAAATGTACTTTGAATCAGTGAAATTATTGTTACGTAACCGAAGATCTTTCCTGTAACTGGTGGTTGCGGTAAAGCCATTTGGAGATTTCGGTGGTGATGTGAAATCAATCGGCCTTCTATCCGATGTGGGTGAACTGGGTGCAGATCTTGGTTGGTGGAATCTCATACTTGTTTCAGTTCTGTTCGATCGTCCTGAAAAAATAAACAAAATATACTAGGATATTTTAAGAAATTCTAAACAAACGAAACACCTACCTTTCCATTTTAGTCCTTTGTACGCTGTTTTCATATCCTTTCCTTTGTCTTTAACCTGCGAACATATGGTGCAAAAAAATGTACACAATATCCAAGTGAACTCCGTGGAAATAAATGTAAATCAATATTGATCTTGACTGAACGATACAAGATTAAGCCTGGCTGTTTTTGACTGATCCTTTGCATACGTATTCGGATCAAAATAAATTTACACAGTTTATATACACAGAGTAAATATGTTATGTTTGAAATCAAAGACTTCAAAATTAGTGCAATTAATAGTGAAGATAAAAGCTGGTAAATACGTGATTAGTAAAAGGTATTAGTGTTAATAACACAATCTATGAAAACACGGCGAGCTTCGTACATATATCACTCTAAACTTACTGATTTAACTGCATATTTTACGGCTGGATTGGCCTGAAATCGAAGGCAATCACAAATACAAAAATTCAACTCGAAACCGATGCGTGGAGTACGTTCGTAAGAGAATGAAAATCAATTCACCTTGTCCTTCACACTGCGGAAAAACGCAGAACTTTCTTTTCGCATGGCGTATGTCCATTCTCGATATTGTTGCATAAATTTACTACTAGATTTCGCGGAATAGCTGCAAGCTTCCATTTCGAATTCATCCGAAAAGCCCAGTCCGGAATTAAGCATGTTCAGTCTTTCCTCTATAAACTAAAATATAAATAAATTTATATAACGATGAATTAGAAAGTTGCATATCTAAATTGGTATAAACTCGTATAAGAAATTCCTTTTTTCGTACCTGCTGAAATATCTGTAACTCCAGCATTTTTCGTAAAAAAGGTTGCATGGAAGATGGTCTGCTTTCCACAAACGCATTCTGATTAAAGGTAATACTCTGTCCTTGCTCTAAAGTTAATGCATCCCTGTATCCAGCAGTTAGCTGTACCAATGCTCGTAAAAATGCCCTGGATACCCCATCTCCGAGTAATGCAGCTCTATTGCGTAATGCCTTCTTCAAATTGGTTACCTGGGACAAAGAAACTTTTTATTTTATTATTTAAGATGTGTTTGAATTCTTAAGAATAAATTCGTTTCTCCGGAAGTAAAATTATGTATTTATACGAACTACGTCCTGAGGTAAAGATTCCAAATCTTGGAACGGAGTTTCTATGGTATTATTGTCTGCATCCAAAATGACTACTTCACCCAAATCACTCTTCCGCACTCTCTGAAAGTAAGATAAAATATCTATCAGCGAATTTATATTTTTAAACAATAATCCACGCAGATTATTTATAAGTACCTGAAGCGTTGGGATTGGTACTCCGATTAAAAACGGCATTGGCGCTAATAAATAGTCAATTAACGATAACGGTAACACTGGAATATATATATGTTGCCAAATCATTGGATAAATCAAAGCGTTGCATGCCTGAACACAAGCGCTCAATCTCGAAAGCCGTTTCGAAGTGAAAATAATTCGTCGTTCATATAACATGGAGGCAAATACTATCATCATATTCTGAGCATCAACGGCACTGTAATATTCAGTCAGATTTCTCTGAAACAATTAAGCATTTATGCACGAAATACTTTATTTGAAAGTGCAATATATGGATTTATAATTCCTTACATTTTCTGGTATACTTGGTAGTTGAAATTGCTTTGGACTTTGATAAACAAAATTCTGAAAATTAATAAACATGTAACTAAATGTATTAAATATGAATTTGGTCTACCAGGTTACATACCACTTTAGAGTTTGGTACAGGAATGGATATGGAACTACCAGGAATTGGAACTGTACTGTTGTATACAGTTTCGAGAAATTTCCAAAGATCTTCTGCAGTGCCAGTGCTTTGAAGTAATGTTGCAATCTTGTTTAAAAGCCTATATATATATATGCAAAATACCCATGCTTTACTTATACCCAAATATAATCTACATTGTATAAAATTTGTCTTTAGAAATACTGGGTAATATACTAACTTGTAAAATATTTCATGCCATGGTAATGCACTTAGAATTACTAGACCTGTGTCTGTCTTAGGATCATGCCGACAGAAACCAAATGTCCATTTTGAGTCTATACTAGTGAGTACAAACGAAAAGTGCTGCACTAGTAAGCTGAAATAATAAATAGTCGTATAATAGTATTAACAAATTTTAAGAATTTTTTTATTTTCTGTGGAATACACTCTGTTGTTTTCATTATGTTATCACACTTAATCTTAGTTATAATATTACTCTTTCTGTGCTAGAAGATATTATCCCTTATTTGATACTAATAATGATTACTTAAATCTTACTTTTCTATTTCACAAGGGTATGCAAATTTAGGGACCGATTTAAGTATTTCCTCATCTGAGAAGGGGCTAGGGTACTTTTGGAGTATCCAAGGTGGTTTTTCCCCTAACGGTGCAGCTACCTCACAGAAACATTCAAAAAGATGTTGCACATTGTCCCTGGAAATATTAATACATTTTTGTAAATCTTCATTTAAATATTATACATCAAATATGTCAAAATCATACATACTATTGTACATAAGTACATATGATTTACATGTGCCAATTGAAATCATTTAGATAACTCATTAATACATCTTAAATTGAAAGATAAAGCATGTAATTATCTTAGTAATATTGTTATCTCTTTTACTGCAACTACAACATAATGTGTGTTTGTAATAAACTCTTTTTAATTCCTATGTTCAAACAATAGAGTACACATGCTCTGCATAGTATTATACATGTAGTAAACAGAGATTTATATCATGAACATTCGCTTATCAGACTGTAACAACCTCTCAATTTCTGACAAATAAACGGCTGAATCTATTAATTGGTATGTATTAAACACTGATTGAGCAAGATACTTGGGCAACAGTAGCATGCCATAGAGACGAACGTACTTTCACTTACTTTATTTGTTGTACAAACAGAAAACATATTTCAGGATAGGAACAGGAATACCACTGAATGAAGGGCAGAGATACCCACGAAATAACATTTGCATAAGAAAAAAAAAAACTCTGTGATGAATGAAAAATTCACTTGCCTCAATCTGGAACCCATGATAACAGCGAAAAAAAAATAAGTACTTGGTGTGCACTTGACGTCTATACGTCATTGTATGTACGCACTACATGACAGTAACGCCTTCCATTCATGTGAATTTTAACCGTGTCGCGTAGTTCGCTATCATTTTACAGAACAATGTGCCTTCTGTCTATCTGTCCTTTTTCACAAGACTCAACTAGCAAGCACCGTACCACCTATTAACTTTAATTGACTATAGTAACAGTAGTTCGCATCGAAATCACGCCTACTAGCCTGATATACGCATCGCTCGACGATTACGAAAATACCTCATGTTAATTTGAAAGTGTAGTACATCGTTGAACGTGTAGCAGAGTCTCGATAACAGCACGGTTTGTCGTAGTTATTCGGGTTATTCCCTCCACGTTTTCTGTCTCTTTTTATCTTGACACAAGCACGAAAGAGAAAGTACAGTTACACGATACGCGTTCATTTGGTACATTCCGTGGTTCGGACTGCGTTTGTGTCGTCGTATGTCATCATCGTGTAACATTATCTAAAACTGAAGGGAGCTCTGAAACGTATCACTTGCTACGATGATGACTAATAAGCAGACTAACTGTAAGATTTCTTATCGGTTTGGTTATCGAAAACTAATTGTAAGATTTGTTATCGGAAGCTTACTGTAGTTATATATACATTCATCCCTATAAATAAGGTAACTCAAAAGTCTTCAGCCCTATATTAAGAGAATTCTCTCTTATTGTGTGATTGTTCGCTATATTCTCATACATTTGTTCACTAACAGCTGTAGGGGTTGGCGTCTTTAATTAATGTTTAATTCTTGCATACATACGTTTGATAGAAATGATAAAAAAAAACACATGTAGCACCATCTACGATAAAAGTCCCAAGTTGCTAATTAATTAGTACCACATTTTCATCGGTAGATGACGTATCTGCTTAACAATTAAATCTTAAGTACATAAAAAGTACACACTAAATACGTACTCCATTAACATATGATTATTCTCTAAAGTCTCCTATTAAAATATTATTGTATAATAACTGCGGTACGTTACAGTTTTCATTAATATTTAATTGACTTAATGAAATAGGCTTACAAATGGCGTAAAGACATCTCGCGGCAAACAGTGGGAATAATTGGCTAATAGCTTGAGCGTGTGCTCGTAGATAGAACCACATGTTTCTTCCTTCTGTTGCAAACTGAGGATTTTATTCTATCTACAACACTCGGTATTCAATGACAAAAGTCGAAGGCGCGAAATATAAATAATAACCGAGATTTTTTAGTAACAAGAAATGGAACGTTCTTACACTGAATACATCGTACAATAAAATGTATATAAAACAAGATCATAGGTAAATGTCAATATAACTATAATATTAAGTAGTTTCTACTTTGTTATACGTATATATGCGATTCTGAATGAATGTACATTTACTTCAGATTTTGTATTATGAAATTTCATTTATATTGTCACTAATGAAGAAGAAAAACGATTGCACAGAGAATACATTTGTTTTTGAGTAATCACAGAATTCTATATATTTTATCTGTTTAAATGAAAAAACTGTAATACTGGATTTAACATTTGAAGACAGAAATTCCTTTCATTAATACGTATACGTATTCTAATCAGAATGCTTTGTGTCTAGATAAAGAAAAGGGGTCAACGGAGAGATAGTTTGCGGTTATTTCTCGCGACGCACCTACCGTCCTGACGATGAAAATAGATATTCAATCGTGAAATTACACACAGAGATTCTAGATATGTAATTCGTGGCAATTTTGCTAGTGAATTGGCAGCCATTTTTAAACTGCTCGCTTACTATAATAAAGTAGAAAAGGGATATGGATAATAAGAGAACAGATCGGGGAATGATAATATGTAGAAGAATAAGAGATTGAATGTAGCGTGATCTCGGTTTCGATTAGATGAGGTAAAAGACGAGTTTTTAATCGGTGTGCGTGCGTGTGTTTTGGGTGATTCGTTTCGAGTGGACGGTACTCGAGCGAATGCACTTATTCCCCGTGATACTGATGGAAATGGTGAACTGTCAACACCTCTGCAAAATGAGAATATGAATACGATTCGAATTACGGTGAAGAGTAACGATCAGCTGGTTTGAAGGGTAATTGTGTCTATCCTCGGGACGGTTGAACAGTTCGAAGCCGAAAGGCCCCGGCTAAGAGCGATGTCGATGTTAACATGCAAGAGAACAACGAATGCAAAGATCGTGGCTCTCGAATGTTAAGTTCCTATAATAATGGCAGATAATGTACACAGAAAATCGCATAAACTGTCGGATGGTAGTAGTAGAAAAACGTCGAATCCAGTGCACCGTACGACCACCGAGACGATTCGGTTAGGCGAGCCCGAGAAGTTGTACCAGCCGGTTAGTCTGACTAGCTCCAGCAACGTGACGGCCAGTAATCAGTGTCGTAAAAAGACATCGTCCTTCCAAATAACAAGTGTTACCGTCGGTTGTCGTATGAGCAACGATGCCGGCGAAGACTCGAACGACGATCTGGACGAGTCCCACACGGAGGACAATTCCGTCGAGCATTCGCGTATCACCGACATCGACATCGAAACACCGAGTTACTCGGAAGACACTTTCTCCAAGGAGGATGTATTCTTCAATACCAGTAATGCTGCCCTCAGCACGGCTCCGGTGATTCCTACCAGTTCCCAATACGGTTTGGCGATCGTACCCTCGGAAGGAAACAACGTTATTAATTCGGTAAACGACAGCAATATCAATACTCTCGATATCACATCCGTCACCGACAACAATATTATTAATTTACTGTCGAGCAACGTGAAACAAGATGCAGACCTACGCGAGGTACATTCGCACGGTAGGAACGAGCGTTTTAAAGTGGTTAAAATTGAAAGTACCGAGCCATTTAAAAGGGGTAGGTGGACTTGCATGGATTACTTGGATCATACGTCAGTCAATCAGCCAACCGCAATTAGTACTCCAAAAGTGTCGGATCCAAACGAGGTGTGCATATCGTATGGGGTGACAGATAGTGGAATAGTCATACCAGACGCGTCCAAGCAATCTGTTGTATCTGAGGATAAAGGTATAGGTATAGATACAAATGGACAAGTATCCGCTCATCCTGATGTGCATTCATCAATCGGTGTACCGAGCAACACAGCAACTGTTTCAAGTGCTAATTACGCAGTAGGCAATTCAATTCCTCCAAATGCACAGCATAATCCAACGCAAGTTCAAACTCAGCAGAAGGTGCAAGCACCTTCGCAAATTCCCCCCTATTTCCAATCTTCCACCCAACAGTTAACTTCTCAACCGCAACAGCAAGGTACACAAGGATCTACATTACCTTCTAATCTGCAGCCTGCTCACCCAAACAATTTGACCCAACCCCAAAGTATGCCCCAAGGTTCTATTCCTATTATAACACAGACTGGTAATAGCAATGTGACAGCCCAACAAAGTATACCTCATTCTAAAGAAGATACATATGTGACAGTGAGTACGCAGAATCAGTCGTTGCCAGTTCAAACTGTTTGTCAGCCATCTGTTCAACAACCGCCTGTTCCAACATCGCAGGCGCCGAATATTCTAGTTACACAACAGCAGCAGCATGCTCCTCCTTCTCAGCAACAGCAGCAACAACATCCACCAACTCAACCGCAACAACAATCCCAACAGCAGCAGCAACAACAGCCTCAACAATCGCTTCAAACCCAGAAACCGATCACGCAAATCTCTGAACCTTTGACTGCCATACAAGGAATGCAAGGCATCCAGAATATTCACAAAGTTCCTCAGACAGGTGCACAGCAAACTTCCTCGACTATACATGCTCCTGGAGCACCAGTACAATCTCAAGTCATACCTCCATCTCAAATGCAACCCCAGACATCCGGTAGCAATGCTCAAGTGCAAATGGCGCAAGTATCGGCTAGTTGCCAAAATGTTGTAGGTGGTATGCAACAAGGAAACATGACATTTCATCAATCGGACCCGGAGCAGGACTCCATTTCAGGCATAGTAGCTGCATCCACAACTCAGTCTGCTGATACAGCGCTTTTAGAATCTTTAACTGAAGTTACTCAAGGCAGTGACGAACATCACACCCTCGAAGATAATGAAAGGTATATTGTGTATAACTGATTTAAGTAGAACTCTGGATATTCTCTGGAAAATAAGTATTGTAATATTCTTATTTTTCTTATAGCATGTCGGGGACTAGCGCTGTAGCAATTGATAATAAGATTGAGCAGGCCATGGTAAATACTGTCTGCCAAAGAGACAATTGTTAAGTCAAGATAATGGATGATAATAGCGATTTAACGGGAGATCGTTTTTTTTTGTAGGATCTTGTTAAAAGTCATTTGATGTTTGCTGTACGAGAAGAGGTTGAAGTACTCAAGGAAAAAATAGCAGAGCTTATGGATCGCATCAATCAATTGGAAGCTGAAAATTCAATTCTAAAAGCACACGCGACTCCAGAAACATTAGCTCAATTGAGCCAATCAGCTGCAAAATTACCCCAAAACAGTTCAGGAAGTGGTCAATAGGTAACCATTGTACATAAGTTTCTATTAATACTTTGTCAAGTACATAATGGATAATATAATTATTGTATATAACTTTACGATTTTTAGAAATTTATAAACAATGAGATTTATTATATTATACATATTAGCGTTAGTAATTTTTTTTTTAAGTAAATTAAAGATAATAGATTATTTTTTACTATTTCAGTTTACTGTTTAGGAAATATAAATAATAATTTAAATCTGTAAATTCAATTCTTTTTTTTTTCAAAATGATAATCATTTTGGAAATATGTATTGTTACAATCCTAGACAGAAACAAGGACATATATGAGTGCATGCCAAGACTAAGCAGCATAAGTAACGGAGTTGATATTGTTTTACGATAGATTCAAGATTTTGAACATGTTAAAAGAAAGTATATAACAATACGAAATAGGCAGCTAGACATTCCTAGATTATTTTTCTTATTACCATCGCATTTGGCCGAGTTCATTCGCAAATTCTATCACAAAAATTGGCAATTCAATTGAGGATTTAACATTGAAACAATATTTGTATATTTTTAGATTAAATGTGATTTTATGTTGATATTTTATCATCATTCTCAGTCACAGAAGGAGTCTTTACATGAAACTATGTAATTTTCACTATTATTAAACACCGAACCTTGTGTTTTGTAATCTGTACTCGTGTTGTAGTCTGATTTTTAAAGTGATACGTATTATAATCGACAACATGCTGATATCCAGGAAAACAGTTACTACTACTGGTGTGCATTGAAAAAAAAATTTACTATTTCCTGTCAACATTTTATGTTACATCGTAAACACGCCTAATAAAAGAAATTTTTAATTGTATAATATACTATGTTGAAATTCCTAATAAAAACTCAAATTTACTACTTTTCGTTACGACAGTCTGGAAGCGTTGCTCTCTGATTTTACTGTGGTGGTTTCTAATTAATCGATTCGTTTGATTATGATTTTTGAGAAAGTTTTATTCAATCGCTATAAAGACTAATGATGACACTTTACAATAAAATCTTGTCATGATGAAAACCGCTTTTTGAATCAAAGAAATCAAAATCATAATTACACCTTACAAATTTATAAATCTTATAAATTTCATTCTAGAAAGGAAAAAAGTAACAACATAAAACTTCTTTTCTTATATCATTATCAGTAGTGTGACTTCTTTTTAGAACTATTGCGCACAAAACATGGTCACATAATATATATATCATATATATATTCATACAAATCCGAAGTTCTTTGCCTTGATAGCAAGTAGTAGTTTATGTCTTAATACGTGACGAGAGCTGTACAATGGAACGTATAGTCGAGAAATACATGTATTTGCAGTTGGTAGATGAGCATCATCTGCTGGCCGTAGTGTTACACTTGGCATTGGTTGGAAACCGTCTTCACTTGCAGGTAATGCTGAAGATCCTGTCCAAAAATACACCTAAAAACAAAACAAAAAAGTAATAAACACAATTCGATTATTTTTCACCTGTTGTAACATCGCGAAGAATGACCTTCACATCCTTATGTCTATCACTACATTATTAAATAATGTATAAATTTAATATTTTCTAAAGATGAATGAGAAACAGGATTGACACAATCCTTACCAGATCCTGGCGTTCTGTGTTCGACATTTTTTCAATGGTAGACCACCACCATCGTTTGAACTTTGCTAACCTGTCCACAGACTCTCTTGATTCGTCATTGAACGAGGTATAGGATATCAGAACGGAAACGTTGATATCACCAACTCCGTTTAAAAGAAGTCTCAGATCTTCGGATGTTAAGCCGTCGAGTGCCCCTTCCGGAAGCACATCGAACACCCCTTCCCTCATCGCGTGCAATGCTTTCTCCTGTACCTTAATCATGCGAACTTCAGCGTACTTTCGTACATAATCATAAACGTTGCTTGCTGTTACTTCTATATCACGGCCGTTTGGTATAAGTTCAATCGACCCCCCTCCTTCTTCGGGACACAAATCAATACTAAAAATAGAAACGAGTACGCGGAATGGTATCAATTATCGAATTTATTATGTAATAGAAAAAAGAAAAAAATCAAACATTTAACTATATTACGTTACCTGAACGTAAGATCAAGCGCAGAGAATAGACTGTTGCTGTCCTTGGTCTCAGAGTCAATAACAAGTTGTCGTAGACTTTCATAAATTACAGAGTCAAAGAACGCAAGGTCGTGGAAACGTATCGGCCGTCCCAAAATATATTTTATCACGTGACGATTCAGAAATATAGGGCACAGCTCGTTTTGCAAAAGACACAATCCTATGAGTCTAAACAAGAAGAAGAGGTATATAATTTCATCACTGAATGTTGCTGCACGAATTACGTATCAGTTGTCGCATGCTTTAACCGTGATACGAACCTGCCCACATTCCTGAACGCGTTCAGTCGTTCGTAGCTGGCCTTTCCTTGTCGCGGCGTGTAGAAGCCACGTTTTCCCGGCGAATAGAACAGAGGAGCATTGTCCTCCGTGTCGTCCAGAATACTGTTCTCGATCTTTTTCTTGTTCGCTCCGCAGCGTGCGGTTAAACTGAACACATCCAGATCCAACAGCGCCTCGCTCGCTAAATCCTGGCTATGGCTGTGGATCAATTCAAATGCTTCTTCCACTTTCTGCCGGAGAGTGTCCTCCGATGCCAGTAGCATCAACAATTGCGCTGGGGTTAGTTCCAGGAGCATACCAGTGATTTTTTCAGCTAACGCGGGCCGCAATGCGTAAACCTGTTACAAGACAACAGGATTTAGAATGGAAAACACCTTGACAACGACGTTCACTTACAGTAAATCCTCGATTAATGTTCGAAGGCTGTTTGGAACTGACAAGGAGAGATCTCCAGGTGTAACGCTGAATTTTTAATGAGGTTTAGCACAGTGATAAAGCTTGGAATTTTGAAGCTGATGATATTTGTTTCAGCCGCATATGGCCATTAATTTATGAAATATTTAATGTTTAATGCCGAGGAGCCTTCGAACACACATCCAAAACTTACTGTAGTATTATACAGATACATTCGTAGCCGATTAGCGGTCGTGTAATTAATTACTTTTGGATACAGTCTCTCCCCGAGTTGTTGTTGATGCATGGTCAAGTGGTCATTTATTGGATGACTGACGGGTAACGGGTGGGAACTGGAGGATGAGCTACCAGGTCCAGCATTACTGCTCCCTTCGACGGAACCGGATGGATGGAAAGAACGAGCCTCGAAGGATAACGGTCTACGTATTTCACGGCATTTTCCAGAGGATCGAGGATTCTGGAAAAAAAGTACAAACCATGAGCGAAAATAATATAATGAAATGTGTGTTTTGTTCTTTCTTGCAAAACGTTGGTTCTTACTTGTCGTCTTATGTCACGATCACGATCGCGACTTTTTAGCTTTTGAAGAACGTTGTATTGCGTGTATTTTGATCCCACTTGTGCTGCTTCGAGGTTCGGCAGTTTTTCATTAGCGAGCAACGCCTGAACAGAGATTATTACGTTCCGTGTTAGTTCCGGAAAAAAGCAGGAACCGTGCTTGACGCGGTACACAACATAGAAATATTTTTTAAAACTAGGCCTCGCGCACTCGGTTAAACAAAGTAACTAGAACCGATCGTGTGTGGCTAGTTGACCTTGTTATGGACGTAAAGTCGTAAACATTGTAAATTTATGGCTAGAAACAAGTTACTAACCGTGATTTAAGAATTATTAGAACAAAAATTATCGGTACTACGCCAGCAGTTTCCCACTTTTCACGACACTGTTCTTAAACATTCGATATTTTACATTAGTTCCCACCCAATGTAAATATCGTTCAATAAAGGAAACAAAAAAAGAAAATAGAATAAGTAGAATTCTGTTTCTTATATCACAAACCTCCGCGATCGCAGTATAAAAAACTCTGGTAACTCCTGTACCTTCACCAGGTTCATCTTTGAACGTCACTTTGACGCGATGCACTGCCAATGGTGGCGTACTAGTGGCACGTCTATTATATAAATTATACTGTGTGTTTAATTCTTTCATTGTTTGCACCAGTAACTGCGTTCTGTCTTGCTCGAGCTGAATCAGAAGAAACACATTTAGAGAACAGACAAAAGAAGCTCTTATTCTTCGAAACACGATTCATAATAAAATGCAGAATAATTACTTTGAACATAGTTATGTCTCTTTGTTGTGAATTACGGAGTTTCTCCATATCTCTGCGAAATTTCGCTTCCTTGACGGGAAACCCACCCAATTCAGGCACAACCGAGCCGGGTTCTAATCCAACGTCCTCCATGAAAACACTACCGAATAAGTCGAGTGACAATCTCCAACGTCCCAGTAAAATATTATGGGATATATTCGATCCAATGGACGAAACCGTCCGGGCGTTTTCCACCGGACTCGTCTCGACCGTTTCGTGAGCCGATATTTCCTGACTCGAACCAGCCGGATCGACATCCTCCGACACGTTTTGCGTTTCAACGGTGGACACAACCAGGACTTCCGGTGCGCCTGGTTTATTCGCATTCGGTTCCTTTAAAGAGAACAAACAAACGATCAATTGTCTGGCATACTTGTCTATTGAAATTAGAGTGCAAGTATTAAAAAATAGTTTCGTAGAAATTCTGTTAAATGTTTCTTTTCTTTTCGTCTTCACTCCTTTTCTCTCTGTTTTTGTTTATTTGTTTAATATCTTAAGAAAACCAGTTGAATTACATATTTACCGAGACAGTTCCAGCTCTAACAATAACGCTTCTACTCGTTTTACATAGTTCCTTATTATTTTTGGTACTTCCTGATGGATCGTTTTGATTATTAGTAGAAACTATAATCGGGGCTCGATCGATTTGTTCCGCGACAAGCGAATGATTATCGCTCGTTAACGATTTTCCCTTCTCCTATAACGTGTAAAGTAGATCCACATATTTTATTGTTTCACCAAATAAAAATTCATTTGAAGAAAAAAAAGCACAAGATATAAAGAAGTTAAAACATATGCAGCATATATAGAATGCAAGGAAATCTCAATTCTGAACAATGTAAATTAAAAGAAAAAAGAAATATCTTTTGTTATATGTATATATAACAATTACCGTGTATTTTGTGGAGGACGATGATGTCGACGACGACGACGAGGACGACGACGAGTCTCCTCCAACTGAAACAGAACTACGTCTAGCATCCGTCGGTGCGAACAAGGCAGGTCCTTGGATAATCTGACTGAGCGTGGGCATAACTGTATTCTGTTTATCGGTGCCACGCGCGGACAAACCGAGCCTCGTGGGCAATCCTGCTAAAGGATTCTGACTAGAATTCGCATTCGTCGCCGGTTGCCTTGGTATACCAAATAAATCCTCGCGCCTCGAGTGAGGTTGCAATAAATGCGGCTGATCGGCCAGTGGCAACGCCTCGCTCATCACCGTGTCGAATGGATCAAGAGGCGGACAACCGAGGCACAGAGTAGAATCGGATCTTTGCAAGAATGGGTGTTTCCGACCTTTCGGCGTACTGTCTTTATTGTTTCCAGACCCGCAAACGGGAACCTGAAGTAAATCCGGATAGTCGACGGAATCTGTCTCCATAGCTGTAGGCACGGGAGAATTATATTCTTCGCCTTCGTCGTTGTCATTCTCGTCCTGAAACGTACAACACGCTGGAAAATCGATCCTTAACAACCTATCGATAGTGATTAATACACTGCGGATTTTCGTGCAAACTAACGTTTTGTAAGGTAATTTGTAAAAACAAGAAAAATAGGAATTTCATTATTCCCTTGTGGTATGGAACTAAGAATAAAATAGGAAACGAGTTGCATCTAATGAAAATTTTGTCTGTTACTGTATTTTTTAGAGCCCTATAGGTTATAAATACATAAAATCCGCAGTCTAGTGGTCAATATAGAAGCACACGGGAGGTATATAAAATTAACTTGAATTGTCTTCCGCTATGTGACAGGAAAGACTGCTACGAACCTGGTCGTTCCAACCGGAGTAACTGGACGACTCTTTTGGCGTTTCACCACGGGCTGGCATAGGTTCCAAAATCGAACGCATGTAATATACTAAAGCGTCGAATACGTAAGCTACGTGTTTCAACGATGAAACATCTAATACAGGCAGGCTGTCTCTGTGCTCCGCATTGTGGGCACGCATCAAAGACAAACAATAAGATAAAAATTCACGTCGGGCCAGGTGTACGTCGCTACCTGAAATGACAGTTCGTTAGTACAGGAGAAAATTTTGACGGGTACAATATAACAACCAGAAGTCACTCAAATGTTCTGACGATGTTATAAGGAAAACGTTTCTAATAAAACTGTTCAGTTTTAGTTCTACCAAAACTGTACTACAGAGTGACTTGGGGAGAGAATAGAAATACTTTGCCCATGAAATACATTGGTCAATCGTCCCCCTTTGTTCGAGGTGTGCGTTTTTACGCGTCGGTTAAAGTTAAAGTTCTGTTCATCCCAACGGCGGAGTATTTTTATTTCTCCCCTGATTCACCCTATGCTCTTAAACAGTGTCTGGTGATTTACGAGAGGAAACGCGTACCTTCGCACTCTCTACTATTACGTGAAGGTTCACCAACGCCTGCAAAACCAACGGTGAGTCTTGTAGAAGCTTGCGGTGTCGAGATATTGGTGCTGGTAGCGATACCGCTGCGTTGAGTCCGACCTGTATTAGACTGTAATGTCAACGACAAAGCGGCGGTGTTCAGTAACCCGGTAAAATTGCCACCGGAAAGCGACGGGGCATTGTTTAACGGGTGTTCAGGGTGCGTAGGGTCCGCACTACGTGTCAGGGATACGCCGAATCTAAGCTGTGCTTCCGTGGCGTCCATCACCGTCAACAACCAATCCCATGTTGGCTTTAAATGCGTTTCGAGATAAACCTGCAACGATGACATTTAAAAGAAAAAGTTAAAAATTAAAAACAGTCAGAGTTTAACCACAACGAGGGATACTGTTGCAAAACGTAATGTTGCCAATTGCAATACCTGTAAATTCAACGAATCCTGGTAGGTGACTTCCAACTGCCGTGGCAAAAATGGCGCCTGCTTCTGATAGTCTTGCATCATAACTAAAAGATCGGCTATCTGTCGAATAACAAGCCCAAATGCACGTGCCAAACAAATGGTAGTAGTACCCATAGTAATGGGTTCTTGGGTGGCTGCAACAGCAGACGTTGCGGTAGTGCGTCTTAAAGATGCAGAATCAATAAAAACCAGACTACTGCCACCTGTTACCCGTAGTCCCGATGCACGCGTGCTTGTCTCGCGATTGCGTATCGCCCATTGCATAGAAACGGGCGCGAGATTGTTGCGGTGTAAATGACCAGTCGAACCACTGGAATATAAAGTGTCAATAATTATTACATGATACTTTCTATGAACAATGCATAGATTATATGTAGTGAATTGTTAGATAAAATGTTTTACCTTCGCCGCTCCAGTTGTTCGTCGCCAATCTGAAAGTCTTCGTTATCTTGTTCATCGGTCTCTCCCGCCTCGCTTTCGTCGTCTTCCTGCTGGCTCGATTCACCGGACTCGTCCTCAGGGAACAACAAAATTGAACCCATCCCGCCGTCGGAGCCAGCTGTAGCGCCGGTTTGCACGCTGCGTTGCGCGGACGCTGCATCCTGGTTACTATGGTTATCGTCCGAATCCGACTCTGTTTCTGCTTCCGCGAGAAGATCGAGTTCCGTATCCGATTCACCATCACCCGCTTGTTCTTCGCCCACACCTCCAGCATTATTGTCCATTTCACCCAATGGCTGTCCGGCCACGGTTCCGGAAACCCCAGATTCTTCATGTTCACTTATATCACCATCTACATCCATAGGACCTTCTGGCATTGAAAAGAAGAACAAAGATATTATTTATTTTAGATTAAAATCTACTTATAAGGGGAACTTACGGGTCTGCTAATCGCTTGTGGAATGATACTATGTACAAGTTGTAGTATACATACAGTGTTATAAAACCCTCATTGGTTTTAGAATGGGCCTTCGTTTTAGATATCCTGGTTTAAAGTTTTGTACGCATCTAGTTTCATTTACGTAAAGCAGGGGTTCTCTAACTTTTTAAATTTTGTACCAAATAAATAAGAATCAAAAAATATCAATTAAAAATCAAGCGATTAGTAGCTGACCCGTAAATTCTCCTAGTTAGTGACGTTTACATAATTTAATATATTAATGCACTCAGCGCACCTTCACCACCTTCGGTTTCATCCATAGCGGCAACATTTCTAGCGATGGTTATATTGTTGTTCCCTTGTTGCGTTTGCAAAGTCGGATCGTGAGCCTGCGAATTGACACCGCTGTGAGGTATTAACGGTTCTATAGAGAACAGCTCCTCCGAGCCGTTGATCACCTCGATCGCCGAATAAGTCAGCGTGAAAGGTGCCGTAGGTCGAGCGACGCCCAATCTTACGGGTGCTATCAGAGAATCAGCAGTCTCGCATAATTCTTCGACCGCCATTTTGATCAGCGATGCGAACACTTTGCGGCATTTCACCAAAGGTTGTGAAACCGGGGTCGTGCTGAAAATGTATATTGAAAACGTTGTAATTTAGGAGAAGAAAGTACTCGGAGGTCTCTCGGCACTGAACATTAAATATTTCATAAACTAATGGCCATATGCGACTAAAACAAATATCATGGCAGTGACAGAGCTGGAAATTCTGAAGCCAATGACATCTGTTTCAATCGCATATGACCATTAGTCTATGAAATTTCATATTCCGTGCCCAGGAGTCTTCCAACACCCATCCAGGATTTACTGTATTAAGTTTCGTACGTACTTCCTTTTCTTTGTCACCGGTGCCATTTCTATTGTGAAAATAACAAATATTCGAGCTACAGATCGCACAAACCGCCGCGCCACGATGTTCGCTTCTTCCTGTCGTCCCGGAACAGAATCGTTTAGCAGTTCCCGTACTATGGTCGTAAGCAGAATGTCTAGCATCTAAAAAAAATTCAGTATTACAAAAATATTTGTTCAATCTTTACGGAAACCAGAAAAATCTTTCGTCCTACCTCTCCACTACACTTGACCACGATCGAATGAGTGAATTTGTCGAGCAATGCGGTGCCACTCTGACGACAAGTCTGTCCTTGATCACCAAATAACTGATCGTTCCCATTCGGAGTAACACCTGACATGATCATACACTGGATTGCTGGCCAGTGGTTCAATAATCTCTCTAAAGCTTTTCGGCTAAAACGGGGTGGCTCTAGGTCATGATCTGGCATATCCAAATCTGCGTCCACTCCTACATAAACAATACAATATACTCGTAAGTATCGTTAAACATCTTGTTTATGTTAAGGTCAGTTAGAAAAATTACCGTCGGAAGAAGTTCCTTTGCGATTAGCAGACGTCGATCGCTGTCGTAGAGCTGAACGACATTGTCTCTGTTCCATAACTTGTCTGCCCACAGTCTGAACTAAGAACAGCAAGATGCTCTCTCCTCTACGGGGGGTCAGAAACATGATTTGTTATTTTTATCTGATCTCATCGATTTCTATCAATGGAAGCTGAAAAGTTTGACCTACATATTACTGCTTAATAATTGTACGTAAACGACAAGTTATATGATGTAAAGGAGACGACCAATAAGATCCAAACATTAAAGCTTCCATTAGTTTTAATTCGTTACTTGTTTCTTTACCGTGAGTTTATTTTTACCGCGAGATCGGTATTCACTACAAGGCGACACAATAGTTGGTAACGAGCGCCTTGATGGCCGGCGATTAGAGCGCGGCATTTACATTTCTCCCAACAATCGCAATAAGCCGTGGGCGACGTGATTTTTATTTTGCAATCGTGTCCTCGGTGGCAAACACGGGCACATTCTGTGCAGCAGCACAACGATCCAGTTAAACCGCAGGTTCTGCACTCATAAATATTCTAAAACAAAAAAAAATGTAAATCTCGTTAACAAAGCTTCGGATAACATTTTTGCTAAGGAGAAAAACATGTTTAAAATCGTCTTACGAGTGTCCCATTTCAGTGACCTGCAAGATTTTTGTTACACCCGGTAGAACACAACTGCTCAAACGTAAGGAACAATCTAGTACCTGATCAATGTGCTGAGTTCCAGTCCAAGTGAAACTGCAGGTGTCATTGCAGCAAGTAACGAACAAAGGTGACAAGTCAGGATTCGCGTCCGCAGGTAGTATCATGGCCGAGCATTCTTTCTGGTCTCTGCCAACTCGTTGAATGGTATCCAATACGATAAGAGCCGCGTGATACGCGCGCACCGACACGGCGAGCATCAATGGCGTCTGACCCTGCGCGTCTCTGTCAACGTAAACATTGAAATTTAATCATGTTTGCTATAATATGTATATAATAAATGATTGTATCTTTCGAGATAATTACTTTGCAGTAAGCAATTCTTTTAGATGAGGGAGTAACACGTTACTCTCGCACATATACTTTAATATAAGCAATGCGTTGTTCCTTCTTTCAACGGAGTCGACGATGTAAGTGTTATTAGACGCAGCTCCAACACCTATGTGTAAAAACATATTCATTTAATAACTCATAATACGATTTAACAATCGGCAACGGGACAAAGAGGCAATAAATACACTTTTACCTGATTTATTCATCATGGAGATACTGGCAGCACCGATACTAAGTAAACTGTCTTCTTCCCCTGACGTGTTGTCAAATGCTTCCGGTGGCCAACTCAAGGTTGGTATAGGTTCCTCGATTGGTGCGGATGCACCATCGACAGCATTTGTAACAAGTTCACGTTCTATTCCTTTTAAAGAAAAATACAACTCAGAATATCATAGTATATTCTATAACGAAATGATAAGTTACCATACCTTGATCGTTCTCTTTATTAGAAGTCGGTGAACACATACTGATACATGCGTGCAAAATATTGCGATTACCGTCGCAACGTTCGGTTAATATTGCCTGAATTTGGCCCGGATTATTTTCTTAAGAAAAAAGAAAAAAGAAAAAAGAGAAATGTAAGATATTGTCATATAATGGAAATAGCATTTATTGAACTACATAAAAACATAGCGATACTTACTGAGATCTTGTTCCAGGTTACAGAACACCTGTTTCACGCTGTCATAATCGCACCTCAGTATACGTGGCATAAGCAATTGGTTATCGAACGCTAATGCGATAACTGCCACCTGATTTTTCATATTATTCGAGGACGAACAGTTTGGTATAGGAATGGTCGAAGCGCCGATACAAACTACTGGAGTTAAATCTAACCATTGTGGATCACGGATAGCACCAGCACAATCTTTTACCAACGGATAGATCGTATTATTCCCATCTCTAAGAATCATAGAACATTCGATGTTCTGTAACAAAAAATTCTACTATAGTTTTCCTTGCAATCGAGAATCAAAAAAATGTTTTTAATGCAAAAATCATGAATATGTACCTCTCCCGCACTTATAAGGCTGATGTTCTGAGGTTGTAAACCCAAAAACGATGATATATCTGATGGAATATAGCAATCCTGTACGTGCCTTCCAGTACTCAAATTATATACCACGTAACTTAACTTGTTTCCAGTTTTCACTATTGCATGTATACCTATGAACGATCAATTATTAGAAAACATTATGAATAAATAACCGCAACTTGTATTCGCTCTTAAAATTTTACCTTGACCATCCATGGCAATTGTTAAGATACTGTCGTTAGATCCCTCAGCAATATTTACTCGTCTAGGAGTTCTTTGGAAACAATCTGGAGCCCTTGGATTCATGGATGACTTGATCGCCTAGGTGCGTGATAGTTACGGATGTTGACTTTAATTCGCAACTTACTATTATTTTTAGGACTGTACATTCAACTTACCTGTAGCTCGTCTTTCCTTAACAATCTGCAATCAGCCAATAATTTGATCGACTCTTCCGCTGTTAGATCTTTGAAGTCTGATGTGTTGAAGTCTTTTTCCTTAATTTCTTTCTCTTTCTCCTTCGAATCCTTCGAGAAGAATTTCACGGCAACATAGTAACCGTCAACTTTTATAACTTTACCTGTACACAGAAAGAAATGATAGAATATAAGGAATTTTATATTATTTGCTCATTTAATACAACATACCAATAGGGACAGTCTTCACATCCTCTACAAAAACAACATCCTTCAATTGCCATTCCTCCTCATCTTTTCGTTCAGATTCCCCTTCGCTTCGAGGCGCAACTCTTTTCTGTCTCTCTACAGAATCAGAAAAGTTTACATCATTACAATCAATCTACTCGAAGTGACTCAAAAATGTTTCGTAATATTCTACTACTAAGCACTTGAAATAAAATTGTTTTCCTTTGTAATTAAAGTCTCAATTATTAAGACAATAAATGAACCGTAAGCAAATCAATAGAAAATAAATTCTGAAAATTTCTTACTGTGACTTGTTGTAATGCTACCAGTATCACTACATGTGCTTGAAGCTGGTGAAGGTGGTGGAGGCATGTCAAGACGATCAGCAGTCTCTTTATGATTTGTCTTATTAATAGTACCCGTTCCGCTGTTTCCACTTGTTTCTCGTTTGTCCACGTTAGCGTTCGGCAAATGAGATCCAGCCGGTAATACTTTGAATCTGCATGTTGAATCTAAATTCCAAGCAGCAACCAATAATTGCCCCACTTTTGGAACTCCATTAGCAATTGTGAATCCTGAAAAACGTACACAATTAGTATCTCATAATTCAACGAGTGTACTTGAACTTTTTCTTATTCCTCACCTATTGCTCCAGGTTGATATATAGGGCTATTTTTCATGCAAACATGCGTGCCATAACTAATATCATTCGACGATGTCGTCGACGGTCTGTTTTTACGCGACTTAGCCTTGTACTTTTCCCATAACTTTTTGCGCTGTGTGAATGGTAGCACACCCCTGCAAAGAATCAATGTACAATTAATATAATTCTGTATCGATACAGACATATCCTCGTTATATGATTAATATTTCAACTGACCACCAATATAATGTACCGCTTTCCAGTTTAGCAACAGTGTACAAAGCACAAGTGTGGAGTGACACTATTTTGTCCAGTGTAAATTCAGTGAATCTCTGAGCTGGATGTTCGAGTCGAGAAGCAACATGTCCCAGAAGTTCGTCGAGCCAAGTAGCTACTTTGCCACTTTCGGTGCTAACTGAACAACGAATTGCCGTCGCGGATATATTAACTATTTTTTCTACAGTTATAGCTAGCCATGGAGCTTTCGGATGATGTATGTTTGGATTCTAAAACAGATGTTCCTTCGTTATGTTGCTATATATAAAAGAAGACATTAATGTTCGCAGTTGTTTCCATAACTACCTCTGGATGTTTGTATGGTTCCGGTTCGGACCATTTCCACTGATATAACTGACCCCCGGCAGACACAGCGATTAATTCACTGTAAAGTGAAGCAATCTGTACGAAACGTGGAGCAGGATCGGTACTACGTTCGTGCCACCATTCCAACTCTTCTGATATCCATAACGGACTTTGAGAAGCCAATTCTTTCTTTTTATTATCTAAATTTAAAAAAAAGAAAAGAGAAATACAATCAATGCAACTACAACTCGACAAATATTATTGATATTTAATGTGTCGATTTAGCAATGTTTCTACCAGAATCTTTTTCCCACGAGTCTCTAAGTGCTGTTTCTAACCAACGGCGTGGTCCGCTATATTGACGATCCCTCCATCTACTGAAACTGTCACGATCTCTGTCTCGTTCTGACGCACGTTCGCCTTCTCTGTCATTGCCAATTCGACGCGAAGAACTTCCACGGCTAGAAAAGACTTAGTATAAACATCATCCTTCTATACGAATCAGTGTGAGACTAAATGAGAAGCGATTACTTTCTTATTCCCGTATAGCCGAACACGTCTTCTGGGAACATAGAATCTGCGTCGATTATAACAGAATGTTCATTGCCAAATCCACCATCCAACAAAGATATGAGATCTTCTGGAACATAGGTGTCTGCTGCTGCATCTTCTGCATCATCACCTTCTTCGTCATCCCGTGATAGTAAATTATTTACTGCTAAGTTTACATCTAAATTTGAACGCTGTAATAGACGTGTTTCGAAGTTAGACCTATACCGCGATGTTAATAGAATAAACCTTTATTGTACCTTCACTCAAACGAACCTGCAATTCTCTAATAATAAGATTGCGACTTTTTCCCTGTAACACCACTTGGGCTTGCGAAATAAGGTCTTCCGGCACAAATGGTGCAGGTACTGGTGCAATAGGACGCGAACTACTGCTGCTTCCTCCTCCCATTATTACACCTGGGGGGCCTATCCTACCTCCGCTACTGCTTCCACCGCTGCTACCACCTCGTGAACTACCACGCATAATTCTTGCGCGTGTTCTGGATAATCCTCTACCTCCGCTTCCACTACTTCCACCACCGCTTGGTGCTGAATTTGAACTCCCGACATGACTCTTATTTGTGCTGTAATAACAATAGATCCATGACAAACAAAAAAAACTCTTCTACTTTAATCCTGTTGTTTAACAGATTCATTTGTTACTTTCTTACTTTCTATTTGGTTCATTTTTGCGCAAGTCTAATCTGTCTGACAATACTGTAAATGCAACCCTGCAAACTTTATAGTCCTCTGTAAGAAGAGCAATGTGTGTTGGTCCAACAACAATATGCTTTACTGCAATCTTTAGCCCACTGAAAGCTGGTAATGTTGCAAATCCATATCTATTGATCTTCTCTCCCACTTCTTTTAACCTAAAAAAGATTTGTGGTTTTTGTTTTTCATAAAAATCATATTAAAAAGGTGATAAACATATAGTAAACTTATAATGAAGTTAAAATTTTTATGAATGTTAAATCAGTATTACGCATAAAAGTAATTATGTGTTACAATAAATTGTGAATTACACTTTACATATTAGATTATGTAACAAGAACACTGTGCATATGAATTTAACTGAGAGTCTAGTAGTATCACAATTACAGTAAATTCTCAATAAATGTTCAAAAAGATCTCTACGTTAAATACTTTTGCATCATCTCCACTACTGAGGGGTTTCCCCTTGGAACCAGTCAAATTCGCTTTCACGAGCCAATGGTAGACAGCTTAGGGCTAAAAAAAAAGATTAAAAGCCTGCATATCGATGAGACAACATAATGCAACGATGAAACTTTTTTGTTTTTAACTATTTCATCACGAACATTTTATTAAAATACTGATGAGACTTTTCTGATTAAAATAATATCGGACACGATATAATTTGGATCATTTTCATGAACAAAGATCCAAAAATAAAAAGGTCATATCGTTACAATTGCCTCACCGATACACAGAGGACTTCTGATCTTTGTCGGCGCCGGTAAAATACGAAATCGAGCTGCTTGAAATTTTTGAGGCGCGGAAACTGTGTCCCTCTACGATAACTGTTTCAAAACGGTCCCGAGTTCTAAGTATCAATCGATCATTTACTATATCTAAAAGTAATATAAAAATTGTAATAATTGATTACAATTTTAACCTAAAAATATAAACTATTTTAGAAACTGTTATAAAATTGTGACAATTACGATAATATAATAAATGTTTATAATATATTTAACAATTAATACTAATCAAGGTATTTATCGATGGCATACAATTACAATACACTATTATAACTCGTATGTACGTAATGTACGAACGTAAAAAAATTAAACTATGCAATAAAAAAAGTAGATTAGCTCATTAGTCATTAAAAGATGGAACCCCTTAGTCATTAAGATACGGAATCACAGTTCAACTTGCACGACGTATTAGCCGCGCGAACAAGCAGACACTACGAGTATAAGTTCCGATGACGAGAATCAAATTTTTTTCTTGTCCGGTTGCAACGAACAGTAGAAAGACGAAGGAAAAATATATATATCTTTTCGGCCAATGAAAACGCGCCCACAAAAATGTTCATTTTAATTAAGCAGTGACATCGAATTTCCGTACGTTCGAGATAGAATTTCGTAGGCGATAATACGTAGGTTATTCGAACGAGCCGTAACAATGTGACAACAAACGTTTCCCCTAACATTCTGGAATGATGCATAGAAAATGATTAAGCAGCAATCGTTAGAGATACGCATCGGACATCGACGAGTCTAGCAACGATAAATTAGAAATAGGAAAGCGTATGGCGAACGTAACAAGATCGCCCGTAAAATTTGCAAACGAAACCGATCGCTTAGATCAGTGATTAAGAGACGAGACAGACATATCGAAATGGTACATGCATTAATGAGAAACTGATAACGAACGCGTTCCCCCTTACCTATCGTGCAACTGATCGTCTGTCCCGGGCAACGGGTGCACAGCGAAATGTATCGACGTCATTTTGCCGGTGGCTGAACGTGTTCAAATGAGCAGAATGTCGTTTTAATGATTCCGTACACACAATTTCACCATACCGTCGAAACGATATTCAGCCATGTTTTCTGTAGAAACAACCAGTTACGTGTTCACGAAATCGAACGAACCGGACTCGTCGTTCAAGTATTCGTAAATGCGTTTAAATTTATCGTTCGCACGAGTATCGTTGCCATGTACCAATCAACGCCCGTAATTAATCGTCCGTAAATGAAATTATTCTTCTGGAATACGTTGCACTGAATCTAACCGATTCTTTGCGCTTGTGACAAACGTTATGGCCCCAGATGTTCCCTTGTTTGCGTAGCAGTATCACGGGTCGCGAACACGCATCATGGCGACTTTGACGTTACAATGGCGGACTTAAGTCCACTGACCAACGGACTCGGTGACCCGGGTTGTTTAAATATTTAATTCCTTTTAATGGCCGAATAGTTAATTACTTCGAATCTAAATAAATTAATGTTACAACATAATATATTAAAAAATGAAAATAAAGTAATAATAGTTTTCAAATGCAGCAAAGCATTGTAATGCAGTTTAATTATAGTTACGTGTTATTATTTATTGATAACACAATCGAATTCGATATTTTCATTTTTACAGATTAGTATTTGAAATCATGAACTTCCGTAAACATTAACAGTAGAGTAATGTATCTCTCGAAATAATTAAAATATTCAATTAAACATATCATTTTTTATAGAAAGAATAAATTGTAAGGAAAGGGACAAGCAAAACACAATGTTCTGGGTATATAGAGTTTTATACTAAGATTCTTTATTGTAACTTGAAAACGAGCGAATTTAATTTATATATTACAATCTTTAAAAAATAGATTGATAATTTCGTTAAGCTATGCACTGCACAGTGTAATGTTATAACATGAACTTGTACATATGTACACTTATACATAATATAATTTGTCATTTAACTTTTAATGCTTAATACAAAAATTTGTTCCATCCTAAAAACCTTTGCATGTTTCATTCCCTCAACGACTTAACTTAAAATATTCGTGATGAAAGCAATATTTGGCGTTCAATGTAAATTGTTCTACACTCTCTTCCCATACATTTTAATGTAAATATTAAAATATGTACAAAACGGTTTGTACTGAAATTTTCAGTATTTGTACGCGTTAGACCACATAAAATATACAAGACTGTAGAGCGTAGTAAAATAACAGACTACATTGTTACTGAATTAGTTGTTTCAATGTACTAGGGCTATCGGAACCCTGGAAAAAAATAAGCGTAAATTGCGATATGAATTTTGTAACATGACTCCAAACGAAGATACTATTTAAATACATTAGACGAGCAGTGAACTATTCATTTTCACTACATTTCTATGACATAACTCACTTTCATTTTCTGTCTGTATACACTGATCGAAATAATTTTCAGATTTTATGAAATTCTTGTACTTCTTGTTAAATTGTAGAAATTAACATCCATCATCGATGGATTAATGCGTACATTGTTAATCCTAAGTAGGATCGTTATAATTACATCGAAATCAATGAAGAATGACAATGATCACTTATTCTCCAGTCACATTTTCATGGTAATTGTTTAAAAGTTTTAACTAGATCCACACTGTATGTTACACACTATACAAACTGCTCGGAACTGGTGGCACTAAGATCGAGTAAACGCCACGCAGCTTTCGGATTAAGTTCCGTAGGATCACGACATAATACCCAAATATAGTTAACACGCATTACTTTCTCAGGATCACCTTCTACAACTTTGTTCTTAGTGTCTCTCACACACATAATTTGTTGGCACTGAAAGCTGATCATTAAAACTGGTCCTTGCTCCATTACTTTACCCATTATTAAATCTACATTATTAATGTCTGAAATTAAACATACATCATTTCATGTGTACAAATAATGGCGAAAAAAAAACGAAAGAATGAAAAATTTGTATAAGATAAAACATACCTAGTACTTTACTGTCTAAATGATATCCTAATTTTTCCGCTTGCATTAATGGTTGCGCTATTATATTATATGGAGCTTCATGACACCAATCTTTTAAAATTTCAAGATTTCCCTGTACCATAGCTTCGAGAATGTTTGGTATAATATCTGCCTCGCAATCCCTTAAGAATTGCACTCTGTCAAAGTTAGGGTCCAGTTTACAAATTTCTGTTAATGTTTCTGAAAGTTCTGTTTTTTGAAATAGTCCACCCATTAAATCTGTAACTTTGTCTGTCAATAGTCTGGAAGCACGAATTACAGGATTATCTGATTCTTCATATTTCATCTTCCAATCCAAAACTTTATTCACATACGGATTTTTATCCTTGAAAAAATACAATTATCCAATATGAATACTATTACATTACTTTATACTTGTTACTATGAAATACATACCTTAAAATTTTGCCATGACTGATAAAATTTTGAATCTTTATGTAATTCAACACCCATAGCCTCTTCATTTGGTGTAACACATTTATCATTTTCACTTTCTATTATATCTTTCCTTTTCCTTAACTTTTTAGGTGGAACGTAAACTGTTCCTACAAATATCATTAAAATAAAAGTAACACATTACTCTGTTTGTACATATTTGATTGTTAAAATTATTTTACCATGCATTCCTTGATGATCTAGTTCTTCTCTTACAGCTTCTGCTGTCTGCGATATTGTTTGGAATGCGCTTGTTTTTCCTAGAGCCTGGCTTTTTTCAGAAATACTTTCCGCCGCTCCTTTAGCAGATTTTGATATTTCTTCACCTAATTGTCCAGCTTTCTTGCCTAATTCTGTCTTGCTTGCTTCTTCAAGTACTTCTTGCACCTGTAATTACAATCTCAGATAATGCTTAAATAATTCTTTTCAGTGAAATGACATTAATTCAATTCATACCTTCCCTTTCAAAGAATCTAATTTTTCTTTCAGAACTTCTGAACTTTTATTGGCCTCAGATTCAACTGCATGAAACTTTTGTCTTGCAGACTTTAATGCTTCTGACTGTTCTAGCTTTTCTGCCTCCTCTCTGAATTTCTTTAAAGACTCCTTCATTTCCTTATTCTTTTGCATCTCTTGTTTAATGTTGTCAAGAAACTGAGAAAGGAAACTAGGTTTCCTTGCAGGATTTGAATACAATCGAACCTAAACAAATGATCATTAATCATATATACACACTTGTTCATTGATAATCTAAAATTAAACTCACTGATAAACCTTGTACATCTGCTCTTCCAGGTAACTGTGATTGTTTAAGCGCATTGTTACTACATATGACAGAATGCTCTCTACAGCCATCCCAAAACCTTTTGTTATATTGTGCAGAACGTGTGGCACTGATAAGGCTGGCCCTACACATTGCAAAATTCTGAAACTGAAAAAAATAATACCGTGTGAGCATATGTCTTCGCATAATTGAATGTACAGATGACACATTCTTATTCTAATAGAGTACATAATAATATATTGTTGCCAAAATGATCAGAAAAGAAATTAATTTTTATACACAGCATAAATAATACATGATTATTACTACCTTATGAAGGTACATTCTTTTTGTGGTTGTTTAATTCATTAACATCTCATAAAAGAATCAGAAAGAATAGAACATAAATCCACGATTACGAAAGGTTTAAATTATATGATGTAATGACATGAAAGTCGTATTCTTAAAGTTGTCGGAACATTTATAACCTCGAAGAGGACCTGAAAAAATGACCGGCTTGCAAATGAAAGGATACCGAATTCATTTTTAAACAGCGAAAAATTGTAGATACGCGTTCAATTTTCCTTATCGCACAAACAACGAATGAATGTTCAGTTAGCAATCGAAATCATTTACCATTTTGCGATTGATTTATCTGTAACAGCATCAAAAATCTTCATAAAATATGCTGCTACTATAGGAAGGACATCTGTTGACAAAAATTAGGACACAGACACAACGTGATTTTCAATGGAATTTTCATTTTTTACAATAAACAAGAATTTCTATTTCCGGTGCTACACGATACAATACACGTATAAAGTGAAGAAATGATGTATTCGTCTGTTTCCTCATTAAATTAACTCACTTTATACACGTGTTCAAAATGTGAAGAAGTTCAAAATGTTTTAGTAATAAGTAATAACAATTATAATGTACTAATAATTATAAAGAATTTTATTTTCGAAATAACAATTAACTCCTCAGTCCTGGTACTCTGTACAGAAATTGTCCATCATCATCATAGTAGCAATCTTTAATTCTATATGTCATACCTCGTCTCCATACATTTCTAGGTATTCTTATGGGTTTTACATATTCAAATTTTACATCTATGTCTGTCTTTCGTTCTTTTATAAAAGTGTCTATGTTACTATTATTTACTGTGTTTATTGGAACTGTTACTTCAGATTGAGTTTCACGTTTGCTAACTACTGGAGTATTTTCATTCGACATTGTTCTTGTTGGAGCTATATTACTCTCTTTGTTTTCTTGTTTTGTAGTGTTTTTTAATACATTAGATTTTACATCCTCTGAATTAGTTGATTCTATGTATTTTCTGTATGTCTGTAATAAGGTTATTCCTTCCTCTGGAGATGTTTTGTACAATTCATTCAATTCTTGTTTCATATACTCATTGAAAGTTATTTTCTTTCCATCTCTATTGAGTTTTTGTGCGTTGTTTTTTATAAGGCTAGAATTGTTTGTCTGTAATAATGTTATTCCTTTCTCTGGGGATGTTGCATACAATTCGTTCAATTTTTGTTTTATACAGTCAATGGAAGTTGTTTTATTTTCACTTTTAATAAATTCCTGTGCATTGTTTTCTATATGGTCAGACTTGTTTCTCTGTACTGTTGAATGTTTCATGTCATTTCTGTCTGTGACATCTGTTTTTGTTTGATTTCCGTTTACATCAGTTTTGGAAGACATTAATGTTTTATCACAAGCAGACTGTTCTTTTTCTATGTAATTTTTTACAATGTCAGAAAATATTGAACTGTTTGGCTTTGGAAATTCCATCTTTGGAGGTATGAACTTTTCACTCAATACCTCCCTATCAGTTAAAGTAATAGTTCTGTTTCTGAATTTTGTTAAATGATTTTGCAAGATGGGATTCAATACTAATCTACCAGCTTTAAAATCCTTCCAGTTTTCAATGACTTTACTGTCATATTGAATAATTCTGTCTACTGATTTAGGTACCCAATTTGCTTTTAAAACTTTTTGTATGGTTCCCGCCAAAGCTGGAAAACTTTCGCTCAATTTCTCTGGTGTCCACTCTTTTGGATTAGTTTCATGCAATTTTCGTATTTGATCTTGTTCCGTGAATGTAAGAAACTTTGGTTCTACTTCTTTAAAATATTTACTCCTAACAATGCGCTTTTTTAAGATTTCCTTATTTTTTCTTATTTCCCTAAAAGCATATACACATTTAATAATAAAAGTTATTAGATAAGTTAAACGTAGTGAATAATAAAAACTTATTTTTAAGATTTTTGAAAGTTTACCTTTCGTGTATTGTATAAGATTCTCCAACATTCATAAAATCAGATTCACACACATCTGTATCATCATTATTGAAGTCTTCAGCATCATCTTCGAAGTCATTATCTGTCATTTTTTCTAATTTAATTCTTCCTCGAACACCAGCAGATTCAGAACGATATTTGGTAGCATATGTCCTTAACAAGTAAAACGTTAATGTTTTAATGTTATTCATTTTGAAAGTAATTTTCTCTTTCTTCAAACTTTATCTTATTTAGTTTATTTTTCCAACTGTCTTAACTCATTACTCGAGTGTTAAATGGAATTCGCAATAATCTGATCCATTAATAATTAACACTGTTATGTATATATCGTAGTCAAAATACTGCCAAATACTTTAAAAACTTGTATTTAGTGTTACCGGTGTTCCTACTTTTTCACATTTATTTACATGGATGAAAAATAAGCTTCATTTACAATTACACGTTTTCCACTTTCAACTCCACTTTTTTACCTTTAGATGGCGTTTAGTTAGTTATGTATGAAAGATTGTAGTCGCCATTCCATCTACACTATTCAGTTTTGTAGAAATAAACCGCCTGAAATGAAACGGAATTGTTCATTGCAAATGGTGATCGATTGGTGAGGGGAACGAAATATCTACGAGCATCGTTGTTGGGAACGAAAGTCCTCTTAAATATGAGGTAAAATAATGGTCTTCGTATTTATATACATTTAATATTAGTAGTATTTTTTATCTTTATTTCAATTTGTGCAAGAAAATGCAAAGCGTTTTCCCGAAATTTTACGGGGTTAATCTTTATCGTCATGTTTCCATTAGAATCATAACGCTATGCGTATTAATAGTTAACTTTCGTTATTTTACTGTGAATAAAATACAAATCTTGTTTAAAAAGTAAAGAGATCTATTAGTTTATAAATGCTGTTCATGAAGTTCATATTATGAAGAATATCGAACTCTTCCATTTTCTTTCCTGTAGACAACTTGATTTTTCGATAACGTGGCCACTGTAAAAATATATTTTCTTTTCTGTTCGTATTACGGCGTATGTGATAATTTTTCGGTAAAGAAATATTCGATAATATAAAATTTAATCTATTAATTGAAATAAAATAATTTGATTTGTGGTATTTATTGCAGAATAGATGTATAATCTTTACATCAATAGTTTTTTTTATTCATTGACTGAATAAGAAAAAAAAAACCATGTATTTGTACAACTTAACACTGCAACGTGCAACGGGTATTACCCATGCAGTGCATGGGAATTTCTCTGGCAGTAAGATGCAAGAGATTCTGGTTTCACGAGGAAAGTCCTTGGAACTTCTAAGACCAGATCCAAATACTGGAAAAGTCCATACATTGTTGACTGTAGAAGTATTTGGGATTATAAGATCTTTAATGGCCTTCAGGCTAACTGGTGGTACCAAGGATTATATTGTAGTTGGATCGGATTCTGGACGTATTGTAATTTTGGAATATATTCCTGCAAAGAATGTTTTCGAGAAAGTACATCAGGAAACATTTGGCAAAAGTGGCTGTAGACGCATTGTACCTGGACAGTACTTAGCTATAGATCCCAAAGGAAGAGCAGTAATGATAGGTGCCAGAGTTATTTTCTTTTACATACATTAATGTCTATAAATAAATTTAATATACTTTACACCATATGATTATTTTATTGTTCCGTGTTTCAACTGATTGACAGTGATTACAATATTCAGAATGATGGTGTAGTTTAATAAATTTACTGTCAACTCTGTTTTTATAATTATTGATGCATACTAATCAAAGAAACATTATTTTAGGTGCAATTGAAAAACAGAAGCTTGTATATATCTTAAATAGAGATCCAGAGGCTAGACTTACAATATCCTCACCTTTGGAAGCTCATAAAAGTAATACATTAGTCTATCATACAGTAGGTGTAGATGTAGGTTTTGAGAATCCTATGTTTGCCTGCTTAGAAATTGACTACGAGGTAATAATTTGAAATTATCCCAATAATGTCTGATTAATATAATATATATCGTTCTATCATAAAAATAATTTGGCTGTTTTAATAGGAAGCAGATAGTGATCCCACAGGAGATGCCGCAGTAAAAACTCAACAAACACTGACCTTGTATGAGTTGGACCTTGGTCTGAACCATGTTGTTCGCAAATATAGCGAACCTCTAGAAGAACATGCAAACTTCCTTGTATCTGTTCCTGGAGGAAACGATGGCCCCAGTGGTGTACTTATTTGTTCAGAGAATTATTTAACTTACAAAAATTTAGGAGATCAACATGATATCCGTTGTCCCATTCCTAGGCGACGTAACGACCTAGATGACCCTGAACGGGGTATGATATTTGTCTGTTCTGCGACGCATAAAACTAAGAGCATGTTCTTCTTTCTGGCTCAGACAGAGCAAGGAGACATTTTCAAAATCACCCTCGAAACTGACGAAGATATGGTGACCGAGATTAAATTAAAATATTTCGACACAGTACCTGTTGCAGCAAGCATGTGCGTCTTAAAAACAGGATTCTTATTCGTTGCATCAGAATTCGGTAACCAGTAAGTGAAACCTTGTAACAGTGTTATCTTTTAGCTGGATTTGAAATTGTACACGATTTGTTTCCTTTCCAGTTATCTTTATCAGATTGCACATTTAGGAGATGACGACGATGAACCTGAGTTCAGTTCAGCTATGCCCCTCGAGGAAGGTGATACCTTCTTCTTTGCGCCAAGACCACTCAGGAATTTAGTATTGGTAGATGAAATGGACAGCTTGTCACCGATAATGACGTGCCAGGTAAATTTGATTTGAAACCTATAAACCCATGTGTTTTCATTAAGCTTATGAAGTTGTTAGTCTGGTATTAAGGACAAAGTATCGGTGCATTCTCAAGTAGAAAACTGATGTTTATATTCAGTTTTTCTGTGGAAGGGTGCAAGACTAAAGTATTCTTAGTCGCATTCAGTTTGTTATTGCAAACTGAAGTTGAACCTAAGAATAACACATAGAATATGAAAGTAACCTAAAGCATATATATATATATATGTATAAAATTTACATTTATATACTCGATTATGCGTGCAGGTAGCCGATTTGGCGAACGAAGATACTCCTCAATTATACATAACTTGCGGTAGAGGACCGCGTTCAACTCTACGGGTTTTGCGGCATGGTTTAGAAGTTTCTGAAATGGCTGTTAGTGAATTGCCTGGTAATCCAAATGCTGTGTGGACTGTTAAAAGAAGAATCGATGGTTAGTCTGAGAACATCTTACACAGTAGTTGTTTGCATGTTTTTATATTACTATATGCTTAATCGACAATGTAGAATGTTAGTCTTTTTTTCTGCATTGATGGTACATACTTCCTTGCTATTTGTAATATATTACATGTACACCTTTACGTACATTCCATCTAACTTAGCATAAAGTTCTTCGTAGTAGTCCTAATTGTTTAACTTTACAGTCATACATCAGTTTCTCTTTTTTTTTTTATATATACATATGTAACAAGTAAATAAGATAACGTGTAAAGCTTCAGGGGATACTTGACGTGTCAATGATAAAAACTCTATGATTATTTTTTAAATATAATTGTAAAAGCGAAAGAAATTGGTTTTTGTAAATGATATTAACGAATCTGGTGGCTTGATACACTCTTATCAAACACCAGTTCTCTCTTTCAGGCTACCAGCATGCTATTGGTTGAACTACAGAACACAGACTGACTAAAAGGTAAGAACTCTCGAATTTGCCCGGAGATAAGAGAAATTGATTTGCACCCAGAGTCGATCTGCTCTTTGTGTCTAGGATGACAGAGCGTGCACGACTGCCACGAAGACAATCTATTATTTTATCGATATATCTTGTCCTTGATATTCCTTAGATATTCAGAGTGAGCTTTGTAATTTTGATTACAGAGGAGTATGATGCTTACATCATAGTGTCCTTCGTCAATGCAACTCTTGTGCTTAGTATCGGAGAAACTGTAGAAGAAGTGACTGATTCTGGTTTTCTTGGTACAACTCCGACATTGAGCTGTTCAGCTTTGGGTGAGGATGCGCTTGTCCAGGTAGAATTACTTAATCACGTTACTTTCTTTGTTTTTGTTTTTTTTTTTTTTTTGCATCAATGCACTACGGTATCTCCGGCACCTGGTCCACCACGTGACGGTCGCAGTAGTTAGTGCTAGATCATAATGAGTTCGTCGCATCGTTGAATTGTTTGGTTCATTTATAAATAGTTCTGGTACTAAAGACTCGACAAAAATTTCTAGCAATAAAGTGCCTTACCTATCGCCTTAACTCTTATTTGTATGTAAATTTGGAATCGTGTTTAACTCTGTTTTAGGTATATCCCGATGGAATACGTCACATTCGCGCGGATAAACGTGTCAATGAATGGAAAGCGCCTGGTAAGAAGACCATAGTGAAATGTGCAGTGAATCAACGTCAAGTTGTAATTGCATTGACTGGCGGGGAACTGGTATACTTCGAAATGGACCCTGTATGTGAACCTCCCGTTGCTTTCGTTTGCCTTTTAGTTTAATTTTATATCTGTATATTGCATCGATTGTTCTCTCTGCGATGACATCCATTCTCAGAGATGTAAGAGATGCGCAGAGCATAACACTTTTTCATCTTGCGTAGAGTCTATTTTTGCTTAACTAAACTAGATGGAAAGTGAACATTTTTCAATCGGTAGAATTGTTCAATTTCGCTAAAAATCGTTGTTTCTTTACTTCCTAGACTGGGCAATTGAACGAATACACGGAACGAAAGAAAATGCCATCGGAAGTAATGTGTATGGCTCTGGGTAACGTAGCAATTGGAGAACAGAGGTCATGGTTTTTGGCTGTTGGTCTGCAGGACAACACCGTAAGGATTATTTCCTTGGATCCATCCGATTGTTTAGCGCCTAGAAGTATGCAGGCTTTACCAGCGGCGGCCGAGAGTTTATGTATCGTTGAAATGGGTGCTAAGGATGCAAATAGTTCCGAGGATATGTCACCTCAGCAGTCTAGTTTATATTTAAACATAGGTAAATGTGTATTAAAGTAAACTGTTACATGTACCAGGCAGCAGTTGTAGGCATTTCCAAGCTAAGAAGATGAATAAACAAAAATTCAATTGACGTTCTATATTACATCTTAGCGTATAGGATACACAAGTCTGATGAGAAATTGCCTTCAACGCTGATCCTTCAGTATACATGTTTTATATAAAGCCGTACATAATCTGTATCGTATTACTTTCAGGTTTACAAAACGGGGTATTATTGAGAACAGTATTAGATCCCATTTCGGGCGATCTCGCGGATACACGTACACGATATTTAGGATCTCGTCCGGTTAAGTTATTTCGCATAAAAATGCAAGGGAACCAAGCAGTGCTAGCAATGAGCAGTAGATCGTGGTTGAGCTATTATTACCAAAACCGTTTCCACTTGACGCCGTTATCTTACGAAAGTCTGGAATTCGCATCGGGCTTCAGTTCCGAGCAATGTCCCGAAGGAATTGTTGCCATCTCGACAAACACACTGAGGATTCTTGCCCTTGAAAAATTAGGCGCTGTATTCAATCAGATCAGCTTCCCTTTGGAATACACGCCAAGGAAATTCGCTATCCACTCGGACTCGGCGCATTTGATCATCATCGAGACGGAGCACAATGCGTATACAGAGGAAACGAAGCAGCAAAGAAGACTGCAAATGGCGGAAGAAATGCAAGAAGCTGCGGGCGCGGAAGAAGCCGCAGTGGCACGAGAATTGGCTGAAGCCTTCTTATCCGAGGAGCCAAATGAAGCTGTGTTCGGTGCGCCAAGAGCTGGTCCAGGCTTGTGGGCATCGCTGATACGAATAATAGCACCTACAACAGGACAAACGTTCGAGATTCATAGGCTTGAACAGAATTTAGCTGCTCTATGGTAAGATTTCCGAATGAACGTAGATGTCTACGGATTTCTTGAGAGATGCTGGAGAAAGAATATAATCTGTTTCGAAATTTATATTGCAGCTTGTGCCTTGTGAAATTTGCTAACCAGGGCGATCAACTGTTTCTCATTGTCGGCGTCGCTAAGGAGTTCCAGTTGAATCCCAGAGTCAGCAGTGGCGGTTTCCTGTATACTTACAAGTAAGTGGCCGTTGCAGTATATTTGAAATATTTTCCAAAACAAAAAGATAATCTATATGATGACAAAAACACACGATCACTGTATTATTTGATGATATTCCTGCAGTACTGATAGAAAAATTAAAGTAAAACTGTTTGTATAGTTCTTGAAATGGAGAAGATTTTGTTAAAAATACTTTTTTTCCCCTTCAGGGTGAACGCTGAATGTACCAGCCTTGAATTAGTTCACAAAACTAATCTGGACGAAGTACCATTGGCTATATGTCCCTACCAGGGACGTGTGTTGGTCGGTGTTGGTAGAATGCTACGTTTGTACGATATGGGCAAGAAGAAACTGTTACGCAAGTGCGAGAACAAGCACATTCCCAATGCCGTTGTCTCTATAAATGCAATCGGTCAACGGATTTACGTGAGCGACGTTCAAGAATCGGTTTATGCTGTTAGATACAAACGACAAGAGAATCAATTGATAGTATTCGCGGACGATACACATCCGAGATGGATCACAACGACTTGTGTACTTGATTATGATACCGTCGCCACGGCTGATAAGTTTGGAAACATTGCTGTCGTGAGTATTTCCTATTCTTTTTATAATTAACAGACTCCTAAGTGTTATACGATGTTTCGTATTCTCATTAAATTGGTTTTCACAACAAAGTTCTATTGTGGTAGTTAAAGTTATTTTATACTAAGGATATACATGAACATTGGCGGTTTAGTAATCATTTATAGTATGTGTTATGGGTTAGAGAACTTTGTGAATTGGCTAATTGTTAATGCTTTTAAACAGATACGTCTGGCAAGTGGAATTAACGACGATGTGGACGAGGATCCTACTGGGAATAAAGCTCTGTGGGATAGAGGTCTATTAAATGGCGCTAGTCAGAAAGCGGATACTGTTGCGTGTTTCCATGTCGGTGAAACAGTTATGTCTCTACAGAAAGCGACACTGATTCCCGGTGGTTCGGAGAGTTTAGTTTATACGACGCTAAGTGGCACAGTAGGAGTCCTTGTTCCCTTCACGAGCCACGAAGATCACGACTTCTTCCAACATTTAGAGATGCACATGCGCTCCGAACATCCACCGCTCTGCGGAAGGGATCATTTGTCCTTTAGGTCGTATTATTACCCTGTAAAAAATGTCATAGACGGAGATCTCTGCGAGCAATTCAATTCGATTGAACCCGCGAAACAGAAAAGTATATCAGGCGATCTCGAACGTACGCCATCCGAAGTGTCGAAGAAGCTCGAGGATATTCGTACGCGTTACGCCTTTTAAAATACTGCGAGCATATTTATTTATCGACTTGTTACAAGTTCAACAAGTCACGTTCAATCTGCATTCCGTTCCCATTGTTTCATCTTTTTACTTTTCGTTCATCTTTTTACGAAACGTTAGTGGTTCAGCTGGTGGTTTTGTAGAAAAATTACGCACATATTTTTAATATATAAGACTAAACGAAATTGTATAGAAAATATATGTCACACGTCCTATGTATTAAATAAGAAGTTAGTTTTCTTCGTTTAGTATTGAATGTGATCGTAGAGAGAAAAATCTAATTTAAGTTTAACAAGTTGTTTATTAATAATAAGGAAATGTACGTTTAAATTGCGTAGGACATGTAAAGTTTTACAACGCAACTTTGATGTCGCGTAGTTTTTTTTTAATATTCTAGATCAAATTGTGATTTTGAAATAGCGTAAGATTAAATCTGTACATCTTTGTCGCGGTTTCCGTTCATGTCCTGCATTGTATTCTATATTATTCTTCGACAAAATTGCAAAGCGATGCAATACTGATAAATATACACGGTTTTTTGACAACACAAGTTTACGTATCCAAGATGTTATCCTTAATGTTTTCAGACAGTTTTGATTATTTTACTTATCAATTTTCATTTTATCCTCGTTACGGTTCCACGACTACGATGCTTTTTTAAGAATAATAAGCTATTGACAAACTGCGATGTACAGTTCAGACAAAAAATAGAAAATGTTTCATCGACCTATATTAGTATTATAAATATAACGTCAACAAAGTATACTGTACTCGTTGAATGAATACTCCTGAGCTAAAAATGAAGTTCGTAAACGATTTTTAACCCTCCGTAGTAGTGTACTGTGACTTGAAGTTTTTATATTCACATGTTTTCTGTGTTCGCAATTTCATTTTTATATTTTCGATTATAATAGCTTTAAATCCTGAACAAGCTAATGTTTTTATACAAGTAATATAAGTAACTGTTTTTATGGGAATCCATAACTTTGTTTTATTCTTTTTTTTCTGAAGAAAAAATGTCAAAAAATCAACAATTCAAAATTTAACATTCGAGGGTTTGCAACGCGTTATTTTATTAATTTTTTGCTCGAGTACCACGATCTCATTTCATTGTATTACAACCTTCGCTTGTGTCTCTTTCATCCCTAATAACGGCCGGCAGCATTGCGGTTTGAATTTTTCTCTTGAAGCTTCGACGAGCCACGATAATCCGCGTGTACCGAAGCATATCGAGGGTATCATGTAACGTTATTACCCTCGTTTAACCTTCAGACGTGTAACTAGGGTACCGAGAGAGCTTCGAGGCTGGTTCGAACGAACTAAATATTGTATCAGGACAACATAAACAATTTAATAATTACCAACAGTGAACATTGTCATCGTTTCTATCGATGCAAGTAGAAATACCCAGTAACTGCCAGACAGCACAAACCCAACTGACTATCGATCGAATTCCAATATCGAATACAGTTCAAAATCATCGATGCTACCGGTCGATCACACATAATCGTGGCTAGTCGAAATAGCTTCGAAAACATTCATTCTTTCAAGATTAATCGACTCCAGTAACACTAACAATCCTTCACCACTAGATTCCAAGCTACACGTCATAAACGACAAATAACCACGTAATTCCGATACATTTTCGAAAAATGAATATTTTTTTCTCGAACGTATCGATAAATATCGATGGATTGATGAGTATCGAACGGCTAGATATTCAATCGCGATCCTCCGTGCAATGGAGTACGTACAAACAGGAGTTCCGTCTCGTCGAAGGATAAATCTAGGTCCACCCCAATTTTATTGGTTAACCTATGAAAGATAATTAACATCTCAGGTATTCAGCGAGTCTACGTGGGGGAACGGACGAATTTGGGTGTTGCGATCGGTGGTTACGTCACTGCGGTATACACGTAGCATAGTTTAGGGCGTTGAAACGGAGAGAGGAGAAGAGAGGGAGAGAGAGAGAGGGCCGAGAACGATCGATGCATTGAGGCGCCAGGCCCTGAGCTCAGCCCCGTTTCGTTTCATCCACCCTTACCCCCGGTGTATGCCCTGCAGCCGAGCGAAGCAGCCCTCCGGGCTTTTCTCTTTACTGTGCAGTTGCGCATCAACCTCTCGACAGTGTGGACCTACGTGTCGTCGTTCGGACATTCGACCCCGTACGAAATCGGTCCCTCGAACTTTTTACCGCGACTTTTAGGAACGATTATTGGCAGCAATTCGACGATATGTTCGTGTTCGATTCTCTGAGGTTTTACGGGGATTGGTGATAATTACCGTTTGTGGTGATCTGTCTCGATCATGTTGGCTGTAGTTACCACCAGCAGCGGCGATTATTTCGACGGACCAATATCGCGGTGTAACGGTTTTCGTGTGTAGTCGCGTTCGGTGGATGTCATCAATTCTAATTACGTCCTCGGGCTTGTTGTTGTGATGTACGATTCAATGACAGACGATTATGGTAAATCTCTCAGAGTTATCCTCGTAGAAATATATGCATGATTAAAGATTCATACACTTTTTGACATACATTCAAGGATACTTGACTGAAGATCAGTACCCTACTGCGGCTAGTCGTGATTTTCGGCGAGTAACGGCGGCCTCGAATTAATGGGACATTTTTCTTTTCTTTTAGAGTATTAAATTAGTTTCGTCGAGATGTATTCCTACGATGTTTCTTTGGTGGTACTTTTTTGCAACAAAAGGAATGGAAATGGACTCCCAAGTGTCCTTTTGCAGTTAGAAAATTTCTGATAAGATTGACCTCAAAGTACGAGATACGCTAAATGTGAACAAGCATGCAAATTTCACGATCTAGATTTGATGTAATCTCGACGGTTGTGCATTCACGTACAATTTGACTCTGCATAGTACCTACTCGTTCTTTAGCGCAAACAACTCGAGAACGAATACATGTACACGATGATATCTCTGTTTGTTTGTTTTTTTTTTAACATTTTGAAATTCATGTATACAGCGACCGAGAAGTGGAGACCATTAAAATGAAAGCACAGTTTGACACGTCGGGAGTACCTTTTGTATTGTGGAAATATGCAATGGAAAAAAGATGATCGAGTGCCACCTTGCAAATTGGAGGACATCGTTGACCGACACTCACACGTATACAACACACACATTGACAACTTCACAGTTTTATTACCTTCCCGAAATATTAGTCGATTGACATGTTTCTTATTTATGCGAATGGACAGTGTTCTTTACATTTAACAATTAACTGTTTCATTCAAGTTCTATCGTTTGTTTTTAATTTCTTCTTTCAAAATTATATTTACTTTCATTTGTTGCCTTCCAGGAGGTAGCTGATGCTGGAGGTGGCTACAAGCGAATTCGGGTAACTATTCTGGTTCTGTCGCCGTTGCTGCTGTTGCTGCTGTTTGGGTGGATAGATCACGTGTCAGCTGGTGATTGTGGTCTGGCCGAATTGACCTGCAGGGACGGGCATTGCGTACCGATAGATGCTTATTGTAACGGTCGAGATGATTGCGGGGACAATAGCGACGAGCCTGCGATGTGCACGCCCTGCAATCGTACTTACCACGGCCGTGAAGGACGTACATACAAGTTAGATCTTTCGAGACCGGCGGAGGAACGTTTGCCGTTTCTCTGTCATTTAACGTTCACCGCTGCTGGTCAGGGGTACGGTGAATTGGTGCAGCTTTTGTGGGACGCGTTCAGCGTGGGTCGAGTGGATCCGAATACCGATAGCTTTATCACCAGCTGCCCAGAAGGTTCCCTACAGCTCGCAGAACTCGGCCGACATTTCACCGGCGGTTCGTGGTGCGGGGTCGGCGAAGGAAAGGCTTCCTATTACAGCGAGACCAGCACCGTCACAGCGTCAATACGATTATTTCACGCGCCCTCCGCGGTGCCATTTGAGTTCCGTTTGCGGTACAGATTTGTCTCGCGGAACGAGGCTGTCGCCAGATTAGGAAAACCGGAGCTTCCAATCGAAAGGGGCTCACCGGTCCCTGGCACATACTGCTCCCGAAACTTCTACGAATGCCATCTGAAGCAATGCAGGCTACAAAGCCCGAATTATCCCGGGGAATATCCGAGGAACGCGAGCTGTTTAATTACGATCAGACAGAAAGAAGTGCCGACCTGCAAGCACGCGATGATTTCCGTGAAATCGACGCCGACCGGTCCGGCTGGTATAACAACAGCTAACAGTTCTCTGAGCATATGGCAGGACTGTCCGCCGGACAAGGATCGGCTGATATTCCACGACGGTGTACGTCTGGAGGATCCGATTCTATTGATTTACTGCGGCGGCCCTTTACCGCGTATCACTGCCAGAGGACCCACGATGCAAGTCGAATTTCGAAGTTCCCCGATCGCTATTCCATTGGGCGCGTCCGCTCTGCGTATCGAGCTCGAGATACAAGTGGTGTACGTTGATTCGGACGGGCTCGATTACGCCAAAGGCCCTCAGGGTTGTCACTTTTTTGTAAATGGTACCAGCGGCAAAAGAAGCGGCATATTACGCGCCCCGCTTCACGCGCTACCACCCAACTCCAGCTGTACGTGGAACATCAAAGGAGCCGCCGGCGACAGAGTCTGGATTTATTTTTCGTCTTACTCCCAGAGAGATCTAACGGGTAGCGTGGAAAGTAACGCGAGTTCGCAGTCGGACGTGCCGTGCGCGGTGAGATTGATCTTTTGGGACGGTACCCCGAACACCGGGTTCCCGATGACCACGCTCTGCGACGACACACCAAAGTTATGCGCACATGCGGCTCTGAGAAATGTCACCAGGATATACGGTTAATTTCAATGTAAGCAGATCGTTAAATACACTTGTATATATACAGGGTGTAACAAAGTAGCTTCGACTACCGGAAATTTGTTCCTGGGATGATTTGAAACAATTTTGTCCTTAGCGAAAATGCTATTTCAAATCATCTCAAGAACCTATCATTTCCGGGAGTCGAAGCTATTTTGGGACACACTGTATATGTTTATAATCAATATTATCGATCATGTCGCGAAATATCATTACACAGGCACAATACGAATTCATTTCGACCGTTCAAGTCGGCGAGCCATGGGGCGACGGTGTTTGCAGCAGGATCTGGCGTAAGGTTCGAAGCGGAGAAGTGATGTCGCCGCGTGACGTACGGCTGTTCGGCAGAGGTGGTTCCACCAGGTTGGATTGCAGGTATCGAATCGAGGCGGGCACGGACGAGAGGGTGCGATTCACGTTGTACAACGTCAGTCTGGGCGAGGCGACCGTTTGCACCAGTGAGCCGGATCCTCACAGCGGTCGACCGCATTGCGTACAGGAAACGGGCTCCAGGGAAGCTCGTCTAGTGTTATACGAGGCGCCCTGGCGGGACGTGAGGCTTCCGCGAGCTTGTTTGTGCGACAACACGTCGCATCTACCCTTGACACACATCTCGTCGAGCCGAGCGCTGGAGATTACCTTTCTGATCGATCAACAAGCGCCGCACGAAGACTTCGAAACCTTATTCTTCTACGCCAGTTTCGAGCTCGTTCGGGCGCCTGAGTGTCCCAGGAAACAAAGAGTACGCGGCGAAGGTACGATTAATTGTCGATACACGCGTTTAATGACTCCTTGAAGACGGCTTAAAAGCGCCTTAGACCTAAAATAGCCGTGAAATGGACGTCTTCAAGGCGTCATGTGCTATCCACCCTCACGAGCAAACTAGGCTTCCGCTAGGAGAAAAAGTTGTGTACTGCAAAGGCCTCCTATCACTTGGTATCCGGAATTACTAAAACCTATGCTAAATTAATATTTAATTTAACCTTTATTTACTTGAAATAAATTTACCAAATGGTAGTAGGTCCTTACTCTTATGCCACTTTTTTCCTTATAGGAAGCCGAGTTTGCTAAATAATGTACATACAGAAATCATTTGAACTGTGCTCTTTCTTGAAGGGGGCGAGTTGAGATTCGTGTCGCCGCCGTTGTCGCGACCGGACATTTATTGCGACGGACTTCCCTGGTTGGTCGAGGCCCGCGAGAACAGATCTCTGTTCGTGTTGACCTGGGGTTGGTTCCTTCCGCTTGAACCGTCGCCGGTGTTGGAGATGAACGAGCAGCAACCGAAGTGCCCGACGACAAATCGGATTCTCCTGTACTCCGGCTGGCCGCCGAAGCTGTTGAAGGTGGTTTGTCCCGCGGAACCGGGCGCCAGGGAGTTCACGGTTCATGTTTTCTCGGAGGAGTGGCTGGGCGGGGCCGGTGAAGGTAAATGGCCAGGTCCACCGCGACCCCCGGCGCTTCTCTTGGACTTTGTCGCCCGAGAACCTGGTCAGGCAGCGGCCTCTTGGCTGGAGATATCGAAGAGCAGAGCTGCTTTGCGTAGACAGTTACGTCTACCGGAAAGGGGGATAGAGAACGAAACTCTATCCAACGGCGATTGTCCTCATAAATGCCCCGAGTTGAGCGCTTGTATAGCGGCGAGCCTTTGGTGCGACGGAAGACCTCATTGCCCGTCCGGCCATGACGAGGCGAACTGCGGCAACGGGGCGAAATTACTCGGATTACTGCCGTCGGAAATGTGGCTTGTACTCGCCGGCGTTGCTGGAATTATTACCGCGTTCGCGTGCTTTTTCGCTGTGCTGATCAGCAGGTAGGATTATCGGATTTTACATGTACAGCGGATTCTAAAACTGCGTCTACACTATGTAACATAACATGTTATATAACAAAGTTATAAAACTTGAAAGAAAAATGTTATATAACGTGATGTTACGTAACATTTTTCGTGTTATATAGCAAGTTATTTGTTGTATAACACTGTTTTGGTATATAGTGGAGACGCGGCTTACCTATATTGCCACTTAACATATTGCCACGCTAGGCATTTCCTCTTCACACGTACTTTCGAGTAAACAAATTCGCTCTCCCACTCTAGCTTTTGCGCAGGCGCTGAGGCCGAGGTTATGATGATAAAAGTTAGCATGGAGGGGGCTCTGAAGTCATTGCCATTTTACTCCCCTACAGCCCCGACCATGGCAATATAGTTAGAGTCCACTGTATGTGTATTGACTTTGTGTAACCGAGGGATGTGTTGTGTATAACGGCGATATTGCATCCCCAGGTCGAAATCACGTACAAAAGGAGTTCATTATAAGGGTACAAAGAAAAGCAATAGACCGAGACGAGCACCGACAGAGGAGACACTGCTGGGAGTGGCATCCTGACAACAGCAACCCGGTTTCGTGGAATATATCCATGTGGACCGGGAGACAACCGTTTAGCAATATTTCCTCTCTATGCTTCACCGTCCACTAACTTAACACATTATTCCCAGGTATCACGGTTTATTTTCTATTATTTTATTTTTTTTGTTAACAACAGGTGGATAGTTTTGGTTAACCCTCTGTCTATTTAGATACTGCAACGATTACACATCTAGTCGGGATACGGATAGATTTCTTAGATATGCAATAGCAAGGGACACAAGATATATAATATATTACGATTCTATTTCCATTGATTGTTTAAGATTTTTGGGCAGCTAAAGCGGTTGCAGTACCAATAGCATTGTCTATTATATATGTATATTCCGTTCTCAAGTGCAGACATCGATGTGATCGATGCAGTTGGATTCCATTCAGATATTAACGTTATTTAATTCGTCGATGTAACGAACAAACGCGAAGATGAAGTGCGAATAATGTAACGTAACAGGAATACATGAATAATCTAACGAAATATTACATACATTGCTCAAAGAACATCGTAACTGCCAAAAGTATTTTAAGTTCGATTAGCTATTGTACAGTTTCTAGCAACGGTAGAAAAGGCTAGTAGCTGAAGTACTGTAAATGCAACAAAAAAAAAAAAAACAACCTTTTTATATGTATTTCACAATGTAGAACTGTTTCAAATTTTGTTTATCTGTAACATTGATCATACGACGTTTTTAACGCATTTTTCTCGTAGTAGTGCTTAGGAACAATTTCTATGAATTTTGTTCTCACTCTGAACTACAGTTTTAACGAATTCACGTATATTACGAAAGCAAAATTTTAACATTGATCATGATATTGTATCATGTCTGATTCGTTAAATGTAGGAGACTACAGCTAGATGAGAACAGTTTGCCAGTTTGTCCGTCAAATTGTTCTTGTCGAGCTACACAGAAATATATACCTTTAAGGGAACAATTGTAGGTGAAGTTCCAGCGCACAAGAAGAAGTTGACGTAAACCCGAAAGAAACAAAAAAAAAAAAAAATATATTATAGTTGAGATTTACAGTGCAATATTATATAACAGTGTTTTCTCTCGTCGACTCTGGAAAGTGTTCAATTCTGTTCTTTTTCTGTGAATGACTGTAATTTTTATAATATCTCGTTGTTTATTATGTACTTGTATTAATTTTGGTAAAATCGTTTCCTTTCTTTGCAATAATATGTATACGCACATATACACGTGTACAACAACAACAAACAAAAGTAGTAAAGTATATTCTTATTAACTAAAGGACATTGAAAATCCGACGATTCAACTAACTAAAACTATAGAATAGAGAAGTTTAGGGGACACACATCCGTGGATATATTCTAAAGAAAATATTATTCATAAAATCGCTGTTATACAATATTCAGTAGGTACTATAGTTTATAGTTGCACTTGAAAGAATAGAAAGAAAAAAAAACGGTCACGAAGCTGTCGACACGAACGAAGGGAAAATACCGACATAATTTACGATTATAAAGGTTTTCGATCAAGTTAGACAATTATTATTCAAACTATAATTGCCGTTACGCGAGCAACTAATACATTATTACTTAAACGAAAATGGACACGATCGCCTACTAGGTAGTGTTTCGATTCGTCTATAATGCGATTACATTTTTGTCATTGAATATTTTCAACGGGGAATATTCGATCCTCGATAGACGAGTCACGATTGAAACGAGTGAATCAACCATAGTTTTTAATTGAACTCTCGTATCACCGTACGTGAATCGCAATTTAAGGAGTAACACTTAAGTACCACCGCAAGGACTGAAAGTAAATCACACGAACCGATAATTAAACGTCGAAGGGGATATAAACAATATGTATCGTAAGTGCTGCTTGAAGAGTTACATTAACATACGTATTGTATATAACATAGTTTTTAGAAAGCATACAAATTAGGACATTCGGTATATTGTTTGATACACAGAGTCTGTATCACATGGTGGGTGAATTCCTTGGGGGAGGGGATATTACGCGTTTACAATAGCGTGGACTGGCAAATCGTTTTTGCTGCACTGTTGTTCGTTTAGATATTTCTAGTCAGCAAGGAATCTCGCGATGTGAAATGGATTTGGTACGTAAATCATACATTTCTGTACATAACACGATACATACCCTCACGAGCAAACTCTGCTTTCGCTAGGGGAAAAAAGTGTCGTTGGAGAAGAGCCTTATACCAGTTGGTAATTTATTCAAACTACTGAAATAAATGTTAAATCGAATATTAATTTGGCATAAATTTCAGTAACTCCCAAAACTAAATGGTAGGAGGCCCTTCACCTAACTCATATTTTCCCCTAGTGGAAGCAGAGTTTGCTTATAAGTGTACACACGTCACGAGAACTGAATGTATGTAACACGGTCCGCTGAAAAGAAAAAATTCCGTAATTACCGTTACGTTGCGTTTAATACATATACACGAACGACATTCAGGATTTGAATTTAAACATTGTACTTCGACAACGTACGTTTTCGTTGACGAGACAGATATATGAATTAATGTTCAAGCAGGAACAGGGTGGAAAAGCTTACAAGAGATCGAAGATATTGTATACATGTATGTACGTACATGTAAAAAATATTAGGTAATATAAAAAAGATCGAATCATATTTTTCAAGGCGTTGTTCACCGGAAGTATTTGAATGCTTAAAGGGAAGTGGAAATTGTTCTTCCAAGTTATATCGAATATGTTTATCATTCTTGATTCAGTGTTCTTGCGTGTCCTCTTTGCGTACAATGTACCGGCGAATAATTCTTCATTTTTAGAATTAAGTGTTGAACTCATTGTATTTTATAATTTTATTAAAACTGACCTGTGATTTTTCATTTCATTATATGTAAATAATATCGCGAATATTCTCGTTTTGTACACGCTCTGTTATATATATATCGATTATATTGTACTCAGGACGTATGAATATCCGAGTGCTCTGTCGGTTCACTCGGACCGTGTAGCTCAACACGTAGCGACTATTAGAGAAATTTTTGATAGACCGTTCGATAGGGGATCACGGATTCCTCGAAAATATATTCTAATCCAGTGCATATACATATATATGATTTAACGTTTTTTGAGAAAAAAAAGTACATTTTACGAAGTGCAAACCTATACTTATTAGGGGTCTACTCTAGGCGACTAATTCGCCACACGCGTAACGAGGGGAGAAAGAAAAAACGAAGATACAAAAGAATTCAAATAATTACATATAAAAAATGATAGGACGTATGCGTATTCAACAGTTATACACAGAACATGAATTGTATGTACTCACTTCTTAAGTTACTATAGGAACACAGAGACAGAATTGTTCTGCGCTAGGGAGGATTGATTCCGAGACAGATCACAGAAACTTAATGCCTTTTACGCTGTAAGTGTGACGGTAAGGTCATCTATAATCTCTCGTTCAGGGGGTAAAGAGGGATAATATTAATGATTACACGTTTGTAGAAATAGATGCCAAACCAGATATAGAGAGAATAATAATTTTATGATTCTACATTTTTCAAAATGTCTACTTTTCTTCCAATTTAATCAACGCGACACGGTTACGTTTTAAGAAAGCTTGTTTCACGATTGTTCGGTGTATGGTTTTCGTTTACGAGTGATATTTCACCCCGCAGAGTTTTCTAATCGACTGGAAAAATGATTCCAGTACACGGTACAAGCACATCGGACAATCTGTGTCTTATAACTTGATTTATACATACATCGTTTTGTCTTTTAATAATATTCCATTAAATCGAACGATCTGATAGAGAAAAAATTCCTAACGATTTCAATGGTTCCCGCTGATTTCTAATTCCAGACCGATCGATATCGATAAAGAATATTCGAAAATCACAGGATTTTAGATACAGTAATGATAGCGTTATTTTTAAACGTCGACAAAATGAGGGTTTTCACTTTCCTTGAAAAGAAACCCTTGTATCAAATACTTTCCAACTTTAAATAAATATAACAAGTCTGAATGTTTCGTTTGTATTTGCAACTGCTTGAGTTTATTCATAGGCATTAACTATTTATGTCGATGGATTTATTGAACGTTGTTTTGTTCATTGTTTTCACGTATTATTTCAGTCGATTCTATTAAACTACTTCACAGAATAGTCTGAGCGATGATGTCAGTTGCATCGGTATCGGTGGAACTTTGCCTGGTCAGATCGAGACTTCGTTCCGTCGTGTTTTTCATGCAAGCTCTTTCCGCCAGTTCGCGAAGAGTTTTCGCCATAGACGGTCCCGTGTTTGCCACCATCATTGAGAATATCCCGTTGGGCTTGTCGCGCAGGAGCTCGTGAGGACAGCCGAATTCCTGTTTCCAGAAACAAATCAGGTATTAGGAATTTCACGATAGCCATATTTTCCATAATAAAAATCTGAAATTAATCGTACCGCGATGCATCCAGCGTCCATCACTATGATCCTGTCGCAGTCGATGATGGTGTTCAAGCGATGAGCAACGGTGATGACCGTGCAGTCGGAGAACCTGGTTCGTATTGTTTTCTGGATCAAAGCGTCGGTTCTGAAACAAAGGGCATTTGACGGCAACAGGTATGCAATGTTTTTCATCAACGTGTGCGTAAAAATCGATATTACTGGTTGTCGATGTTGGCGGTGGCTTCGTCCAAAATGAGAATCCGATTGTTTTTCAAGACGGCCCTTGCTAAACAGATCAATTGCTTCTGGCCGATGCTCAAGTTGCCTCCACTGTATTGCAGTTTTTGGTCAAGGACGAGATCGTTAAGCTCCACTTGGTGAAGACTGTCCCACAACGTCGTATCGTCGTAGGAGTTGAACGGATCCAGATTGTTGCGTACAGTGTCGGTGAATAGAAACGGTTGCTGAGGAATGATGGATATTTTAGTGCGGAATTCGTGCAGACCCACTGTGCTGACGTCGATTCCATCGACTTTTATCTGTCCGTCCAATTCTTCGGGGAACAAACGGAACAGAGCGGATATCAGAGACGACTTTCCAGCGCCGGTTCTGCCTACAACACCGACTTTCCATCCTGGCTCGATGGTCACGTTCAAATTCTACAATAATTAAGTTCTAGAATCGAATGTGAGAGAGTAAACAGGTCGCGTGTAACTTGTGAATACCTTAAGAACCGGTGCCTCGTTCTTTTCGTATTGCAGACTGATATTTTTCAGGATCACCTGGCCATGATTCGGCCAGTCGGCCGGAGGTGGTTTGCTACTTTGCCAGTCTCCTTCTTTGGGCAGCCCGATATATCGAAAGATCCTCCCTACTGACGTCATATGCGACATCATAAAGTTACTTTCCCTCGTAGCAAACGGCACCATACCGATTAAACAGAAAGTCTGGGTCAAAGCTAAGCCGACATTACCGCCAAGTATGTCACCTGGCGAAACACGAAACAGAATTTAGCGTAAAGTAAAGTGTCGAAGGTCTTCGACGATCATAAACGTACCTTTGTTCGTTAGTATGAAGGAAAAACAAATAAATATGTAAAAAAACCCTATGAGTACATCTGTGTAGAAGCCGAACACTTCAGACGCGACGATCGACATGTACCACGCGCCGCTATGAATATTCTGCAGTTGATCGAATTGTTTTTGCAACAGCTTCAAAACATCCGGTTCACTGGTTTTAATCGTCGACAAGCCCTCCAGAGTGGCGTTCACATGCGAAAATACAGGACTTTTCGCTGAAAATTTCTTTAATGGTTAATACATTCGTATCACATTTGGATGTTTCGCATCGAGATTAATTATTTACTTATGCTTTGCAGACGTTGCATGCTTCTAGAGTTTCTCGCATTGTATATGAATAATATATAAATGCAGAATAGCAGAATGATTAAAGGTAAAATCATCCAGTAATTGATGATTGCTATCATAATACAGGAGCCGATTATTACTAAAAATGTCTGGACGGTGTCCAGTGTCACTTTCGGTAATAAATCATCCATGCTTCCCACGTCCTTGGAAAATCTGTTCATGATCGTACCTGCGTAAATCAACGGAATCATAAAATTAATCTTCGCTTATATCGCCAGTGTGTTCAGCAGTGTATTTACCCGATTGATTGCGATGGAAGAACGACATCGTCGACTGCAAAATACTCCAGAACATCGAGTCATGAATCTTCTGGCTGGATTTCGCGCAGATCCACATGAAGAAGAAACTTCGCCCCACCACGGTTGCAATAGAAGCGATAATGCAAAACGTATAAACGTACATAGCATCGCGGCTGGTTAGAAGACCATTGCGATCCAATGTAAATATACTCGATAAAAAAGAATTATTGAACATGTAACTGTATTGACGAGTGGCCGTTCGTGAATCGTTCGCCACGGATATTCTTACGGTTTCCAGATTCGTCCAGTAGGATACCCAGTAATCGTTACCGTTGGTAGCACACTGGGTGCAGATGAAGGCGAAGACCAGCATGGCCAACATGAAATACGAACCACCGTATTTGAAGTAATTAAAGTACACATTTGCAGAGACACGGTCAAGGGCTGTTGTCTCCTCGTCCTTGGTCGGTGTAAACCCATCGGTCTCGTAATTGTACGTTAACTGGAACGCAGTAAGACATCCAGAACTCATAAAAACGGAACTATAACTTAACTTATAAAAACGGAATTTATATATAGTTACAATACTGCTGGCGGTGGATACGATTGAAGATCTGCCCACGCTCATTTTGCTGATTCTTCTCTTTATCAGAGACTCGTGCGATGGTATATCCTTGGTTGCTTTCTCTCTGGTTGCTTCGGCCGACTTTTGAATACCTTCGATTATCTCCGTGAAGTTCTTCGAAGACTTGGACAATTCATCGTAAGAGCCTTGCATTCTCACACTACCCTTTAAAGAGGAACCAGCGTGTATCGTTTGAAAGTCATGCACTATCTTGTACACAGGGCCACCTGCGTTCCGCTAGTAAGTAAAGGATTTACGCTTACTCGATCCATCACCGCAATAGTGTGAGCCTCCTTCACAAATTGTACCTGGTGGGTGACCAGAACCCTCGTCTTCCCGCGAAGGTATTCCCGAATGCACTTCTGGAAGAGATGCTTGGCCACTCGTGCGTCCACCGCGCTCAATGGATCGTCCAGCAAGTAAATATCCGCCTGCCTGTAGACCGCCCTTGCCAGGTTCACTCGAGCCTTTTGGCCCCCTGATAACGACAACCCATTCTCGCCTACGTTGGTCATGTCGCCGTAAGGGAATTGTTGAAAATCTCTAGTTAACGCACAAGCTTTCGTCACCTGGAATACAAAATACGTTCAGCTTAGAAATTCACGATTGACGATGCTGACAGTGCCTGACTACTTCTATTCTAATTTTATGGAGGTTGAAACTTTCCAGTCAAGAGCAAACGGAAAGAATCGTGAACATTCGAAAGGACTTACCGCGACGTATCTTTCTCTGTCATACGGTAATCCAAAGAGGATATTCTGTCTGACCGTGCCGGAGAACAACCACGGTTGTTGGCTCGCGTACGAGACTTTCAGATTTAATTTCTGAACGATATAGCCCAGTTTGTTGTTCCGAATCTCCTTCGCCGGATAACTGATGAATTTCACTTTTCCAGCTCCTAAGGATATTTCCCTTAGAAGCAGATGAAGGATGGAAGACTTGCCGGAGCCGACAGAACCCACGAGTGCGAACAATTCCCCAGCTCGAATCTCCATCGAAACATTGCACAAAGTCGGTGGTAACTTCTCCGGAACCCAGTTCGCGTATACATTTTCCAATACCACCGCAACTGGCGTAATTTCCTCGACTTTGTTCACTGGTGTACGCGAATGCCCGTTCTTCATTTCGACGTCCTCTACCGTTTTCCCTGTAATCCCGTTCTTCTTCGACTTCTCGTACGCCGGAAAACCGTTCCGTTGTGTTGGAAGCGTTTCTGCGTTCGATTGTTCGTCCAGTAATAAGAATTGCTGAAATGAAAACTCTTCGAGTTGGTCGCACCGAGCCTGAATTATTTGGTGTCTTGGACGTCGTAATTTAAGTAATAATTAATTTCTTACTAGACTGCGGATACAGGGCACTGTGAAATACAGTAAAAGACAAAACTTTCATCGGATCCAACGAGGTCTATTCTGAACTCGATAAGATACTTAAGAGGAAAAGTAAATGTCTACATTTTCAAATATCCGCAGTAGATAGTAGTAATAAATTATTATTATCTAATACGTTGTCTATACAATAACAAAGACGAACCTCTATCCTTTTGATGGTGACCACCGTTTCTGAGAGTAGCATGAGACCTATTGGCAGGAAAAATGCGACAATTAACTGCAGCAGCTCGCAGTAGCTTATCAACAAAAATGTTACATTCGGTCCAAGCTGGTTTCCCGTGTTTACGTAGAATAAAAGGCTGGCGTATACTATTATTCGGTTGCTGAACATCATCATCGACGCGTATATAGCTTTGACGAACGAGGTGTTTCTAATCACCTTCATCTCTTTAGCTCTGACAGCATTTATAATGCTCGAGAACGGTTTTTCCCAAGCGTACATTTTGATCACCTTGTCGAGAAAAAATGTACCCTTAATATCAGGATGAATTACCATTTAGTTTTTCGAACGTTTACTCACCTGTATACCGGTTACCAGCTCGTGCATCAGTTGCACCCTTTTGTCCGTTAACGTGGCGCTTGCTTGACGAAAGTTTGTGCTCAATGTCACGCATATAGCGTGGGTCGGAATAGTCAACAGGAGGAGCGTTCCTAGGGTGACGAAAGTCGTGACTCGAACTTTCATGTATATTATCAGACAGGAGACAAGAATCTGCGGGATCCGTGAAAATGTAACGACGGACAAGCGTATTTCTGTGAATTAAAACGTTTCTAGATACCTACCTGGAACGGTGTAAGCCAAATGAAATTTACGTAGTGCAAAAATTCATCGAAACGGCTGACGTCGTTGCTGATCAAATTTATAATCTGACCGTAGGTGGTGTCGTTCAACGCTTTCCTGCTCAGTCGTAATATCTACGAGAAACATGCTCTTCATATTGGGAAAAGAACACCATCGAACGGACGTAGTATCGTACGTAGGTTTACGGGCTGTATAATGCTGACCTGACGAGGCTAATTTGTATATTCGAACAGCCGATGACTGTTAGTAAAATAACGGCAATGTTTTCCGAATATTTTCATCGTTACGGAAAGTTTCGCTGGTTGATTGCATACGTTATCTCGGGAGCACGAAGGACAGTTATAATTGACTGATGTGTTTCCTTCGTTGGGTGACTTGCATTACTTCTTGTATCGTGAAACGTTTGAAACACGGTCAAAGACCACCATGGATATTCGAAGGTTGCAATACGATGTTCTATTCGTTACATCGAAAGAGGTCGCGAATATTCAAAACGAATAAGGTGAATGTCCTTATTTCTAATCGTGTAAGAGTTCTGCTACCGCAGAAATTGATTTTTATTATTTATTTATGCAACGAACGGCAAAAAAATCTCATTAGATATAAAATCTAACCCTCCTTTTATAATTAAATTTGAATAGAAGTATTTTTCAGAACCACTCAAATCGCGTTTATTTACGACGGCACACTTATTAAATTTATTTCTATTAAAATACTGCTATCTATTGAACAGCGTGCCGTAGCATTTTGTATGGAAATACTGAACTAATTTAAATAATTTTTTGTACAACTAATATATTATTTAACTTTAAAATCGGGACGTGATTAGAAATGGTGGACATTGTCCTTATTCGGTATGGAAATAATCATTTACGTATATAATTATAGATTACCTTTCTGTAAAGAAGGGAACAGCAAGCGACACGCATCTTCATACCTAGCCTCGCCGATGCCAAGTTAGCGTGATGAAAGACGAAAATCGAGATCGTTAAGGAAATTACTATATATCCTCCGTAAATTAACGCCTCCTTTTTACTAATAGTAGTGGATTGGTCGTACACTTGAAAATAATTGAGAAGCATGGCTTGTAGATATGGCAGGGATTCTTGCGCGATCCCGTAGCTGATCAGGTACATTGCAGCGAGCCAAAACAAATTCGAGGCATATACGCGAATCATAGCCAACAGCAACGAGGGTGAACGATCTTTCCTTTTTGTATTTCCCTGCGTCGTCTCTTTCGCCGGGTCCTCACGATCCAGCTTAGACAGTTCACGTTCCCATGACCTTATTTTTAGGAATAATCACGCCTGTTAATCACGATTCGACGAATCGAGAATGAAACGTATGTACACGTACGGTCGCTTACTTGGACAATTGGTCGCACAATCTTCCTGACTCGTCTTCTTTTAGAGGGTGATAGAGGTCCGACAACTCCAATTCCCTGTGACCGCCGCGAATCAATAATGGCCTCGTCCATCTGAGATTTGTTGCATAAATATGAAAAGAATAATTGTAATAATGTAACTTCCAAGTGAATCCAGGCCAGGTTAGGGGGTCACCTTGGTTGAAAAGCGGTGGAGGGGGATTTGTGTAATAAAAGATACAGTAAAGTACATAAATCATCGAACATTGAAATTTGCTTTAAATAAAATTAAATGGTAACTAAATAATGCTTCGTTATATTTTAATAACTATGGTCCAATTTATTTCTACATTTACTGCGATTTCTAGCTATTCCAAAAAGAAACAGTAAACAAAATTTTATTCAGTTATTCTTTTCCATAGATGAAAGACTTAGATTGGGGCACCCCTGCAAAGTGGGGCCCGCGGGACTGCAGCCCCCCCCACCTAGCCCACCTGACACGGCGCTGAGTGAACCCTATGCTAATTTTCTCGACACATCAGATGAGAGGTACCTGGCATATGTTACGTAATATTCAGCGATATGATTTCCAGGTAATTTTATACTTGAGCTATCCATCGTATTATTTTTACCATGTAATAAAGCAAGTTTCTCGATGATATCATGTTTCTTTTCGTATTTCAGATACTAAACACTCAAAACCTGCCCTCCGTTGCACGGAGTTGCATCGACGAAACATAATGGATAAACAATAACTTACGCGAAGAATAGTTTACTTAATACACCAGCGGTTTCTTTTGGATTCTGTTTAGTGTAAACCTCTTTCACTTCCATCACTGTGTTCTCAGCTGAGCGGCTAGGTACTGGTGCATTTGAGTTGGCGGAAAATTGGTCAACGTTCCAGTCGCAGAAGGTTTGACGTGACTAACGTACGAACTTGTCTGGCTTTCGTATTAAAATTTATTCGTACTGATAAACTGTATATAATACACATTTGGAGGAAAACGGTTCGTGTCGCAAAATTCACACAGCCTGGACTTTATCTATACATCCGTCAAGGTTATCCGAACGGTGTCGGATATTGTGTGATAATTACTGTGTTTGTGTAATTTACAAGAAACAAATATTTCAAAATATGGAATATCCGTCGCGAAAACTCGTTATTGCTTTTTAAAATCTGGCGCTTACAACTTGGTGGACGGGACGCGACTGCGCGTTTTCGACCAATTACCGACTGGTAACAGAACCGCGCTTAGAATCGTTCACCGTGTATTTAATTCAAACATCAACAAACTTTATTTAAAAATATGTGCATTATTAAGTATCAGACTTTTGAGATGTATTATCCAACCTGTTTGTACCATTGTGTTCGAGTTTGTAATTCTATTGTTTCAGGTTAGACTGAACAACTTTACAGAACAGTTTCAGCGATGATGTCCGTTGCATCGGTATCAGTGGAGCTCTGCCTGATCAAATTAAGATTTTGTTCCATCTTGTTTTTTATGGAAACTCTTTCCGCCTGTTCGCGAAGAGTTTTCGCCATAGTCGGCCCCGTGTTTGCCACCATCGTCGAGAATATCCCGTTGGGCTTGTCGCGCAGGAGCTCGTGAGGACAGCCGAATTCCTGTTTCCAGAAACAAATCAGGTATTACGAATTTCACGTTAGCCATATTTTCTATAATAAAAATCTGAAATTAATCGTACCGCGATGCATCCAGCGTCCATCACTATGATCCTGTCGCAGTCGATGATGGTGTTCAAGCGATGAGCAACGGTGATGACCGTGCAGTCGGAGAACCTGGTTCGTATTGTTTTCTGGATCAAAGCGTCGGTTCTGAAACAAAGGGCATTTGACGGCAACAGGTATGCAATGTTTTTCATCAACGTGTGCGTAAAAATCGATATTACTGGTTGTCGATGTTGGCGGTGGCTTCGTCCAAAATGAGAATCCGATTGTTTTTCAAGACGGCCCTTGCTAAACAGATCAATTGCTTCTGGCCGATGCTCAAGTTGCCTCCACTGTATTGCAGTTTTTGATCAAGGACGAGATCGTTAAGCTCCACTTGGTGAAGACTGTCCCACAACGTCGTATCGTCGTAGGAGTTGAACGGATCCAGATTGTTGCGTACAGTGTCGGTGAACAGAAACGGTTGCTGAGGAATGATGGATATTTTAGTGCGAAATTCGTGCAGACCCACTGTGCTGACGTCGATTCCATCGACTTTTATCTGTCCGTCCAATCCTTCGGGGAACAAACGGAACAGAGCGGATATCAGGGACGACTTTCCAGCGCCGGTTCTGCCTACAACACCGACTTTCCATCCTGGCTCGATGGTCACGTTCAAATTCTACAATAATTAGGTTCTAGAATCGAATGTGAGAGAGTAAACAGGTCGCGTGTAATTTGTGAATACCTTAAGAACCGGTGCCTCGTTCTTTTCGTATTGCAAACTGACGTTTTTCAGGATCACCTGGCCATGATTCGGCCAGTCGGCCGGAGGTGGATTGCTAGTTTCCCAATTGCCTTCGCTAGGTAGCCCAACATATTCTAAGATCCTCTCTACAGATATCATTTGCGCTACCACATCACTGCTTTTTTTTATACCGTAGGGCAATGTACCAAGAATAAGGAATGCCTGTGATAGAGCTAGGCCGACGGTACCGCCAAGAGTATTACCTAACAAACAGTAATCAGATTGTTATTGTGAACAATATTGATGTTCGTAATGACGCGTACCTCGGTCGAGAAGAATGAAGCTAAAAGAAATCGCTCCTATAACGAAGCTGACAGCTATATCGAGGTACAAACCAAACGCAGATGGCGCGACAAGCGTCATGTACCATGCACCGGTATGAACATCCTGTAACTGATCGAATTGTCTTTGCAACAGCCTCGATACATCTGAGCCACTTGTTTTAATCGTCGACAATCCCTCAAGCGTAGCGGTCATGTGCGAGAACACGGGACTCTTCGCTGGAAATTTCTTTAATGAGCATTCATGTAGTTGCCTTTGTCTAAAGACTATTTACCTATGCCCTCCAGACGTTTCAATCTCCGCACAACCTTAAGATACTGTAATCTTATGACGTAAATTAGAACAAGTAGAACAGTTAGAGGTACAATCATCCAGTAACTGACGATTACTATCATAATAAAGATGCCTGAGGTAGTGCAGAATACGATAACAGTTTCCAGCAATGCCAGCGGCAGCAATTCATCTATGGTGCCGACATCTTTGGAAAATCTGTTCATAATTCTACCTGTAAAGAGTAATCGACTCGTAATCTCTGTCGATGTTCATTTACAAGCGTGTTCGATTACTTTACCGGTCGAATTCCGATGGAAGAATGACATCGTTGTCTGCAACACACTCCAGAACATCGAATTGTGAATGTTGCGACTGGCGACCATACAGATCTGCATAAAGAAGAAACCTCGGCCAAAGGCGATCACGATGCAAGAGACAATACAGAAGGCGTAAACGTATAGCGCGTCGGATTCGGATAGAAGACCGTTGCTGTCCAATGTAAATATGCTCGAAAAAAACGTGTTGTTGAACATGTAACTATACTGATAACTGTCAGCCTGAGAACCGTTTTCCACTGACCGTCGGATAACTTCTAAATTTGTCCAGTAGGAGACCCAATAATCGTTACCGGAAACAATCACTTGGGAGACGATGAATACGAAGACAAGCATCGCCAAAACGAAACAAGAACCACCGTATTTGAAGTAATTAAGGTACACGTTTGCAGAAGCGCGACCAATGGCTTCCTCTTCGTTGTCTTCGGACGGCGCAAACTCTTGAATCTCGTAATTGTAGGTTAACTGGAAACAATAAGATATCTAGAACCTTGGAGATTTCCTACAATTTCATTATAGGCTATAATCTATAGCCTTGCATGGGTGTACCAATTAGGATCATTTCTAATAGTGCCAATATAAACGGTGTTTATATATAATTACTATACTGCTGGCGGTGGATATAATAGAAGATCTGCCCACGCTCTTTCTACTGATCTGTCTCTTCGTCGTTGACTCATTTAATGGTATATCCTCGGTTTCTTTCTCCCTAGTGGCGTCTGCTGACATTTTAATACCTTCGATTATCTCCGTGAAGTCCTTCGAAGACTTGGACAATTCGTCGTAAGAGCCTTGCATTCTTACACTACCCTTTAAAGAGGAACCAGCGTGTATCGTTTAAAAGTCATGCACTATCTTGTACACAGGGCCACCTGCGTTCCGTCAGTCAGTAAAGGATTTACGCTTACTCGATCCATCACCGCAATAGTGTGAGCCTCCTTGAGAAATTGTACCTGGTGGGTGACCAGAACCCTCGTCTTCCCGCGAAGGTATTCCCGAATGCACTTCTGGAAGAGATGCTTGGCCACTCGTGCGTCCACCGCGCTCAATGGATCGTCCAGCAAGTAAATATCCGCTTGTCTGTAGACCGCCCTTGCCAGGTTCACTCGGGCCTTTTGGCCCCCTGATAACGACGACCCATTCTCGCCTACGTTGGTCATGTCGCCGTAAGGGAGTTGTTGAAAATCTCTAGTTAACGCACAAGCTTTCGTCACCTAGAATACAAAATACGTTCAGCTTAGAATTTCACGTTTGACGATGCTGACAGTGCGTGACTACTTCTATTCTAATTTTATGGAGGTTGAAACTTTCCAGCCAAGAGCAAACGCAAAGAATCGTGAACATTCGAAAGGACTTACCGCGACGTATCTTTCTCTGTCATACGGTAATCCAAAGAGGATATTCTGTCTGACCGAGCCAGAGAACAACCACGGTTCTTGGCTCGCGTACGAGACTTTCAGATTTAATTTCTGAACGATATAGCCCAGTTTGTTGTTCTGAATCTCCTTCGCCGGATAACTGATGAATTTCACTTTTCCAGCTCCTAAGGATATTTCCCTTAGAAGCAGATGAATGATGGAAGACTTGCCGGAGCCGACAGAGCCCACAAGCGCGAACAATTCCCCAGCTCGAATCTGCATCGACACGTTGCACAAAGTTGGTGGTAAATTTTCCGGAACCCAGTTCGCGTATACGTGTTCCAGTGCCACCGAAACTGGCGTAATTTCCTCGAAAATGTTCTCTGGTTTACCGGTATCTGGTATTTCCGTGCTATTCTCCGTCTTACCGTTCTTCTTGAACTTTAGAGGAACATTTGGTCGTGCTCGAAGCGACGATATTTTTCCTTTCGACTGTTCTTCGAGTAATAAGAATTGCTGAAAGTAAAATTCAGGCATAACGGACATAGTTCGAAATTCCGTTTTCTGCGATCATGCGACAGACGATGACTATTCTTCTGTTTCAGGTACAAACCTCTATTCTGTTGAGGGACACCAAGGACTCCCTAATAAGCATAACCCCCACTGGTACGAAGTACCCAAGCGTCAGTTGGATATGCTGAAAGTAGCTCACCAACATAAACGTTATGTTCGGCTGGATCTGGTTTCCCATTAGAACGTAAGACAAAAGGGTGAGATAGAGAACCAGTCGGTTCGGTATCACTATGAGGGACATGTGTACAGCTCGAATGAACGATGCCATTTTGATCTTTTTCAGTTCCTCGGCTCTGATAGTACTTAGGATCTTGGCGAACGTCTTCTCCCAAGCGTACATTTTGATTACCTTATTTAAAAGATTAGATCTTTGACCGATATATTTGTTTTTTCGTTTCTAATGGTCACTTACCTGAATGCCCGTTAATACTTCATGCATTAGTTGCACCCTTGTGTCTGTTACCACTGCTATGATCTCCCGGAATCTGTCACTTAGTCGGTTAGTGATTACGATAACCGGAAATATGATTACAAAAAGTGATCCGCATGTCACGATGGTCGCGAGTCCAATCTGGTCCCATACTATCATCGCGACAATAAGTGTCTGCGGAACGTTCGATATAACGTCAGGCATTAACTGTTATCATTTGTCATTCAAAAACTATAAGACTGATGGTACCTGAACAGGTGTGATCCACATAAAATTGACGAAATGCATGGTGGTATCGAAGCGACTCACGTCGTTGCTGATAAGGTTTACGATCTGTCCGGATGTGATGTGAGTCAAAGCACCACGACTCAGTCGTAGCATCTGGAAATAACATCTTTGAGATGGGAAAGGAACACCTGGCCAAGACTCGTACAAAGTTCATATCAGGATAAATAAAGTGAACGCTCAAGTCCATTATTTTTAGTAAAATATCACGGCTCGACATAATTTATTACCGATAACGTTCGAAAATGTCAGTTAAGCATTTTCCAATATCTATATTGCAAGAGAAACTGCATAATCACTGTACTTTGTATCCGCTAGAGGCGAAGGACAGTTCTAAACGTTGGAACGACGTCGAACAAAATGGCTCTCGATAGAATAATAAAGAATTACTTGTTTGTACTTGTGATTTATAAAACTGACCGATGAACAGTCACTACGCAACGGATATCCGTGAACTGTACCGACTGCACAACTCCCATCGAATTCTGAACGATATTGTTAAACGGAACACCTGAGCCGTTGCTCCGATGCTTGATTACCTTTCTGTAAATTAGGGAACAACAGGCGACTCGTATCTTCATGCCCATTTGGTCCACCAATAGATCAGCATGATGATTAACTGAAACTGTGACTAACAAAACGATCGTCAGTGAGCCAGCGTAAATTAGAGCATCCGTTTTGGTGATTGTCGAGGCGTCTTGATTCCCTTTAAAATAACTGATTATCCAAGATTGCAGAATCGGTTGAAACATCTGCAGGACCACGTATTGGAGCCCGTAAAGGACGGATGTGATAATGAATTCTGGCCAAAATGCTCGAACGACTGCCAATGCCAACAGGGGAGAACCTTTTTCATTCGAGTTTCGCTTATACGTTTCGTTCGTGTCCTCTTTCGACACCGATTTCTGCAATTCACGTTCCCATGACCTGTGCGGCGTAGAACGCTCGATATTAATACCTCGACCACGATTTCAAAAACCGATCGTTTTCAGGTACATGGATTCTTACGTGGCCAATCGGTCGCCAAGTCCCTCGGATTCATCCGATTTCATGGGGCAATAGAGATCCGATAGGGTCAAGTTTCTCCTGGTGCCTTTGAGAAACAATTTCCTTGTCCATCTACATCATGGAAATACAGAGAATAAACGTCACTGGTTCTACGAAACGAAGAAGAATTAATAGGACGAAGGGATACATACCCAAAGAATAATCGACTCAGTGGACCGGTAGTCTCTTTGGGACTGCGTTTAGTGTACACTACTTTCGGTTCCATTATTGGATTCCTTGCGTTTACAAAAGCAACCAGCCGTCGTCTTCGATCCGATACAATTTCCTTTAACGCAACCCTAGAAACTGTTCTTGCTTTGCTATCGCCGTGATTTGAATTGTAGCTACTAGAATATTTATTCTTACCGATAAGTAATGCATAACAGATTTGCTGACAATAAGATTTATTTCATGAATAAGCGAAAACTGAATTTTCATTGGTGATATGCTAAAGTTGCTGTTTAGCCGCAGAAATTTATGTTATACAACTGTTTTAACGTGTTTTATATATTACTTCTTTAAAAATTATCCGTCATATCATTTTTCAATCCGTAGCATTTCAATTTTAAATTTCCCGCCCGGAGAGTTGAATCCTATTGCGCAGGCGCGGCGCCAACCAATAAGCTACTGGTAATTTGAACGTGCACAGACCTTTTCGGCGATCATTCCTCGCGATGGGGGTGGATTGTTGCTCAGTTATTTTTCGAATAAAACACTTTTGTGCGAGTGTCAGTGATTGAAAATTGTGAAATTCTTTTGTGTATATATTTCTAGTGGAGTGCTGGCATAATGAAATCCTGATCGTGAAACTTCTTCGTTCAATTCTTCCAACATATGTCCGGCTCGGTGAGTACTGAATGTCATCTAATGGAAATTTGAACAGTTCGCGGAATTAATTTAACAGGGCACTGATAGTTTATACAAAAGGAATTTTATTTACAATTTGATAATATACAATAATGGTATCTGTAAACATATGCATACATATTCTTAGAAAATATATTATAATCTCCGCGCGATGTTTAGTTAAAATGAACACTGGCTTGCCACCAACACCAATGATTTCTTGGTGTAACTTGATAGCATGTAGAAAAAATTGACTGAGTCTATACTATAAAACATGTTAGCGTACTGTTCAGAAATTCGTGCCTTTAAGCAGGGCGGGGCGTAATTCATAGTACAATGTCAAAATACGTGACAAAATATAAAGTAAACTTTTTTCTGGTCTGACATTTTTTTAAAAAAATATTCTGCACTCGTGTCTATCCATTTCTGATCACTTTTATCACTGCTAATACGGATAAACATGGACAGCTTTATAGTATTACCTCTTTTCCACAGTGATATTTGCATTTTTTCAGAAGTATCGTAAAAAAAACCTATAAAAATACTTATTTCACATTTTGCATTCACTTTCATATGAAATGAAATTATTTTTACTTTCGGATTGTACGCAATCTATTACACCTACCCTGTATAACACGTTGCTTTCCTTTTATTGCAATTATTAATGTTGCATAATAAAGAACCATTAATGCACTCGATTTGTACAATTCTGTTGTGTAAGTATATTTCTTCGTATACCGTGTATTGTTCATATTAGATATTCCTTAATAGGTCCAACTAAATCACGCTTACGTTTGTTCAACATCTTATAAGTACATGTTTGGTTCATTGAAAGGGAAGGTATTGTTTAAAATTGGCGGATCGAAAATTGCCAGAGTTGTGTATCACGTAAAATGTACAGTAGAAAAATATAAGTACTAATTGGAAGAGTTGTACACCACTAAGTAGCACCGCTCAACAACACCTTCTACGACGACAAGAAGTACCGAGACAGGATCCGTTCGAAAGTACAAAAATATAATATTCGATGAGCGTGCTCGGAACTTACGATAATACTTGATTATAATTTAAATTTAATTGTACACCGACGAGCAACCTCCGCTTCCTCTAGGGGAAAAAGTGACGTAAAGGAAAGACCTCCTACCACTTGGTTCCGGAGTTACTGAAATTTATGCCAAATCGACACTCGGTTTAACATTTATTTCAAACTTGAAATAAATTTATCAATCGATAGGAAGCCCTTACCTTTACATTGCGTTTTCCCCTAAAGGAAGCCGAGTTTACTCGTGAGGGTACGTTCGATGCTTGTTAACCATGTAGAATCAACTTGGTTGTAGAAAAGTCTGACCGACCTAATTCAATTAATCATCGTTCCCCGTGTTTGGCAATGTAAGACTGTTTTGCTATCTTTACTAATTGATCGTACATTGCTCTATCGGTCTCCTTCACCAACGACGTAAAGTGACTGTAGCCATTTTGGAGCAGTATATGTGGATGTTCGTATTCCTGTAATAGAAATCAATACATAATTTTAGTTAACTACTGTGTTTCGACATCTGAAAGTGTACCGCGATTAATACCCAGATAGCACATGACGCCTTGAAGACAGCTGAAAGACGCGTTAGACCTAAAATAGGCGTCCTTAAGGCGTCCATTTTACGGCTATTGTAGGTCTGAGGCGCCTTTAAGCTGTCTTCAAGGCATCGTGTGCTATCTGGGTAGAGAACACAGTAAACGATAGTTGAAGCACGGACGAGATAAACAGTTAATATATTCATCAACCTGGACCCAGATCCTTTGTCTATGATGATACACAATTTCCTTAGTAAATAAAGAATCCTGCTTACCGCCATACGACCTTTATCCATGACTAAAACTTTATCACTGTCCATAATGGTGATCAACCGATGGGCAATGGTAAGTACAGTGCACCTGGCGAATTTTTTCCTTATCGTACGTTGAATCAACGCGTCAGTGTGTGGATCCACATTCGCAGTTGCCTCGTCAAGCATGAGTATCCGATTGTTCCTTAAGATTGCTCTTGCTAAACAGACCAACTGTCTTTGCCCTACGCTGTAGTTACTGCCTCTATCCAACACTCGACTTTCCAATCCAGTGCCAGCCGTGACAACGGCATCTTTCAACTCGACCTATGCGTTTCAAGATATATATATATATACTCATTTATTAAGAAAAAAACAATTACGTCTGAAGAAAACTATTACTCTTATTCCACCAACCTCTTCGAGCGCTTCCCATAGTGCTTTATCCGAGAATTCGTTAAAGGGATCTAAGTTGCGTCTCAGTGTACCAGAGAATAAGACTGGGTCTTGAGGGATTATCGATATATTGCATCGTAGATCTTCCAGGCAAATAGAAGCAGCGTCTACACCATCGATTTCAATCATTCCTTCGACTTTGGCTAGTCTGAATAACGCGGATATCAAAGAGGATTTTCCAGCACCAGTTCTACCCACAATACCTATCTGAAATATTTTACAAACGTATGGATGTTCTGTAAACATTAATAATAATTGAAATGATAGAGAAGTCAACCAACTTTCTCGCCCGCATGAATGACGATATTCAGCCCTTTCAACACTGGAGGTTCTTCTTCGGCGTATCGCATATATACGTTATTAAACTTTATCGTCCCCGATACGGGCCAGTTCTTCGGGGCATTAGCTGGAAGTGCAATAGCTCTCTCGTTCTTTTTCACGAATTTTCCTTTATCGCGAAGATTTGGTTCGGGTGTTATTTGCGTGTATTCGAGCACACGTTCCACAGCCATCATCTGATTAGCTACCTCAGCATTTTGTCGCATACCCCATTGAATCATTCCAGTCATAGCCATCACTTGGGTAATAGCTAAACCCACTTCTCCTCCAGAGAATGCTGAAAAAACATCAGTCGATCACTCGTCAATATCAAACTTGTGAGAGGTATCTCTAGATAGCTGCTTGATTTTCCAGTTGCCTTCAGTTTTGGCTCCGTAGTATGAATCTCTTACCCTGTTCCAATAGAAGGAAACTGAAGGTGACCAATGAAATGAACACAAGGCAAAAGACGTCCAGAGAAAATCCAAAGGCAGTGCTTGCTACTATGTACATGTAGACAGTTGAAGTATGAACGTCCTGCAGTTTGTCAAACTCTTTCTTCAGTATATCCTGCGCGCAATAAGCTCTGATGGTACTCAAACCATTGAGCGTAGCATTCAAATGAGTGAATACAGGTGATCGAGCTGTATAATATATAATTAATTATTATATATTATCATATATTATTAATATATGATTTATATATTTATTAAGAACATAAGAAGCGATGCTACCAATATCAGTGAATACTTACTAACTCCTTCCATTCTCTTGATATTCTTGCTAGTCTTCAGAAAAACTTTTCGTATCCAGTAAAAGACAAAGCCCAGAAATAATATAGGGATCAGGAAAAGTGGATTGACGCTGCAAGATACGACCAACGATCCAACCATCATCATGCATATCTGGCCAGCGTCGAGTATTGCTTTCGGTAGCAGTTCATCTATCGCTCCCATGTCTTTGGAGAATCTGTTGAGGATCCTACCACTGGGATTCGTATCGAAAAATCGCATACCAGTTCGGATCAAGGCGCTGAAGGCCATGTCGTGTAACTTTTGACTGCACAATATGCATACTTTGTAAAATATTAAGGATCTAGTGATTCCAATGGTGAATATGCCGACTATTATAGCCGTGTAAATATACAAATAACTGTACGTCGACGACAAGTCAGAAGTATCGATTGATGTTTCGTTGGTAGCATTCAAGCTGCTCTGAAGTAAATTATAGTGCCGCGACTCTTCTTCGTTTACTCTGAAAATATTTTACCATCACGAAGACCATTTTCAAAGGATAATCATACACGATAGATTATAAAATATACTCACAAAATAGGAATGAAATAATCGTTAAGACTAACGGTGAATTGTGTACAGAGAAAGAGTAAAAGTACTGTTGTCGCAAGACATAAGTTAGCGCCAGTTTGGAAGTACTTTAGGAAGATCGGCCCCTTGACCGTTCCACGGGATGTTCCTTCGAAGCCGTCGTTTAATTTTTCGGGATCCTCGTCCTCATCCTCATCATCTGTACCAGCAGTACTGGCTTCCGGTGTTCGGCTCTATTCGAAAAAAAAGTATTAAATGTTTAACCCCAGATAGCACATTGAATATTTTTCAGTACTAATTATGTTATGTCTGTGAAGTATTGAAACACAACGGTTTACCCTGGTACTCGACGACGAAAACTGTCTTCGCATCACGCTCTTCTCTAACGACGAGTCGTCGTTTCCTTCAGTCTCCGCTGCAAGAAGTTGAGCATAATCGGGTCGTCTGTTCAACAGATCTTGATAAGTCGTGAATACGGTGACCTTTCCTTGCTCGATAAGTATGATCGCGTCGACGGTTTTCACGTATTGCAACTGATGGGTCGCCAAAATCCTGGTCTTCCCTGCCAAGTATCGTTGCATACATTCTTCGAACAAATGTTTACTAACGTGCGTGTCCACCTAAAACGTGTGCACAAATGTAAAATAAGTATATACAGTTAATACTCGTTAATTTGGGACCACAGACGAAATATAGATTGGACTTAATTCGGATTAAATAATCACAGCTGCGGACTTTATCCTTCGACTTGTGATCAAACGTAGTTCTCAGCATCGCCGTTCATAATTACAGAGGGCGTAATGAGAGGATTCTCGGGAGGTCGGTGCTTCAAGGGAAAAAAGGAAACCTCGGTAAGACGTCGGGACTTTCCTATATCCGGTCTGTACAAGAAGTTTACTCACTGCGCTTAGAGGATCGTCCAGTAAATAAATGTCCGCCTGCCTGTACAGGGACCTGGCCAAATTGATCCTAGCCTTCTGTCCACCTGACAAAGAACTACCTCTTTCCCCGACAGTCGTCTGATCGCCCTGGGGAAATTGTTTGAAATCTCGCGTAAGGGAGCACGCTTTAATAACCTTTTGGTAACGATGACGATCATACGACTGGCCGAACAGTATGTTCTGTCTAACGGTGGACCCAAACACCCAAGCCTCTTGTCCCGCATAGCTGACAGTTCCATTGACTTTCACCTGACCCTCTGTAACATCTATTTCTCCAAGAATCGCGGACAGGAAGGAACTCTTGCCAGCCCCGACCATGCCGATCACAGCGTACATCTTTCCTTTTTCTATCTCTAAATTCACACCTTCCAAAGTGTTCTCCGAGTGACCCAGTTCCCATTTAGCTGTCACGTTGTCCATCCTAACTGCGCATATTTCTTCGTTCATTAGGGAGGACCGTTTTTCCTCTGTGGAGGTGAATGGAAGATGTCAGATGTTTGTATTCTATGACGTATTAATACTAAATGTTGCGTACACATTACCTCCCACCAGATTCGCAGTGTTCTTCAACAAGTCGCTAGCGACCACCACTAAACCGTTATGTCGTCTTCTCTCCGACGACTCGTCCAGATTCTCATAGCCGTCCACTTCGTCGTCGATGTACGGTAAATCATGTCTCGACGGTTTATCGGACGTCTGCTTTGTGTCACTGTTGATACTACCGTTAAGACTGGCAGCGAACTTGCTCAAGCTGACTCCTTTCTCCTGAAACTCCTCGTACAACAGGAAATGCTGCAGCCTTCTCACGGCGACCAGACATTCGGCTATTTCAGCGAACCCGCGTACAAACATTCCCGACATTGTGTGCGCCAATATGTTGAAATAGGACGAGAAAACGAACACTTTGTCCGCTGTTAATTCGTTCCCGAACAACAGCATGCTGATCAGAGTGCTATAAAGTGCCATTCTTGTGGTGAACAAATTGAAGGTCATGTAGATGCCCCTGATGTACGAGCTCTTGGTGACCACTTGCAGTTCCAATTTTCTGGCAGTTTCGATAAGAGCACAAAACGGTTTCTCCCAGGCATACATCTTTATCACCTGCACACCTGATATTATCTCGTCCATCAGACGCACCCTTTCGTCGGTTTTCATCGCGGTTTGCATTCGGAACTTGGATGACAGCTTTCCTGTGTAAGCTGAAGCATAGAGGTACCAATATTGTAAAGAACAAATTCTATCAGAACGTTCTTTTTAACGTATAACGCAGTCAGCATTACCGGGAACTCACATTGAATCGGCACAACAATGAACACCGCGGCGATGCCGATCAGGCCAGCGTATCCAGCCTCAGTGTACAAGAAATAGGCGATGATCAGTCCAGATAACGGGGCGGACCACATGTGGTGAATAAAAATCGAGACCAGATCGAATCTGTTCACATCGTTGGCCACCAAATTCACTATTTTACCCGGTGCTGTTTCGCCCAACGCCGTTTTACTGAGACGTAACGCCTGTAACAGCAACAATAGCGAAACAATGGCGTAATCTTTGAGTTATGTAATTGGAGATTAGAGATCTTCGCGGCCTTCGGTGACCAACGTACGTTCGCCTCCACCTTGATAACTAGACTGCGGATTTCTATGGAAAATAACATTATGTAAAGTGATTCATAAAGACAATAGCAAATATAGGAATTTTTTTCCTCTCTTAAATATTTTATTGGATTAAGAATAAAATAGAAACGACGTCGTATTTTCTTTTATTGTATTTCACAAAGCCCTATAGGCTATAAATGCATAAAATCCGCAGTCTATTGATAACACTGTCCAAGAAATTTAAACTTTTTTTCTGATCTGCAATATCCATTGGGAAATATCCAAATAGAGTTTCTAGTCCAGATCACGAATCCGTGAGCAGTATTTCTCAATCTCTTTCAGTTTTTGACAAACATGAGCTTTTGTAAAAACAGCCGATTGCTTCTGGATTCGTGATCTGGACGAGGAACTGAGGATCTCCCAATGGATATTGCAGATTAAAAATCGTGTTGCACAGTGTAATTGGCCACGCACAGTCTTTTATTACCTTCCTGTAAACAACGGAACAGGCCGCAACACGGATTTTCGCACCGACATGGAACGCTCCGAAGATCGATTGGTTCAAGAAAATCACATTCATCGCGGTCGCCAGGCAAATCCCACCGGCGTACAGAAGTGCTGTTTCGTATGTCTCGGTTGTGTTCTTCCGGAAGTAGCGCAGCAGCCCTCCGAGTAACATCGGGGTCCCTAATCTAAAGATCAAATACAGATAACAAGGTGTTAGATACAAAAAGAAAAAAAAAAACGTTGTACTAATAATATATGTTAGTTCATGCTTATGAATCACTTATCGACCAACCATCTATTTAGCATAATTTGTTCGTAAGATACATGTGTTTTGTCGCTTCTGCATTTTTTGGTATTTCATATTCATGTTTCATGGTATTATATTCATCTTCTCCTCTAACTCTAAAAATGTCTACTAATAGCTGGTGCATGATCATAATGTTAACAAGATTAAATAGTATTTATAAGTATAGTCAGTCTTTACCCACATAATTCTAACAATATGGAATGTCGAATGACGAGAAGAAAAGACCGTACCGTAGTAAAAATTCGTTCAGTATCTGCATCAGCGCGAGCCAACTGTACTCCCATAGAAAGGTACGAAAAATGGCCCTCAGGAAGCTTGGTCGTCGCTTGGATTTCTTCGAGTTCTCGAGCTCGATTGTCCATCGTCTGAAAAACGAAAAATTTCCATGAAACTTGGTGCTTTCCTCCCCCAATCGTTTCCATCGGTTTCGTGGATCGATCTGAATATTTGTATGGTTTGCTTTAATACCAACTTTTCTAATCTGTCTCCCAGCACGTGCGATCTATCGGTCTTCAACGGATCGTACAAGTCGTCCGTTTGCAATACCTTCTTGTAGCCTGCCTTGAACAATCCTATTGTCCACCTGTGTCGCAACATATTAAGAGTGACTTTAGTATACATATCGAGCAAACGAATTGGTTGTTTAACACGTTCGCGACCGGATGTACCCTCACGAGCAACACTCTGCTTCCGCTAGGGGAAAAAGTGGCGTTGGAGAAAGGCCTTTTAAAATTTCGTGTCGGGAATTATTGAAATTTATGCCAAATTAACATTCGGTTTAATGTTCATTTCAGTACTTTAAATAAATTTACTAAGTCTCATGCCACTTAGTAAATGTATTTCAAGGACTGAAATAAACGTTAAACCGAATGTTAATTTGGCATAAATTTCAATAATTCCCGATACCAAATATTAGGAGGCCAATCTCCAACGCCACTTTCTACAGCCACGATAAAAATACAAATTTTGCACAGATCATCGATGCCAAATGCACCCAATACTTACCACCAAAATAGGACCGACAGTAAATTCGCTTTTTCTCGCGGGTTCGGATTCGATTTCACGTTGCTCGAGTCCATCTTCCTCTGTGCCCTGCATTAACTCGCTTTTTTTTTTCGAGCGATTACTGAAACTAATGGGACACTTGGCCGGATCACTCGACGATGGACGGGAAACTGTCAAAGTGTCGATCTCGAAAAATCGTGCTCGCAATATCAAGCAAGATAATTGGAATCGTAAACGATTTCACAAAGCTTGTTACACGATTGTCATCGTTGAAGTAGCTTATCTTCACGAGGGCCCTCTTGAGTCAAGCCTAATAATCGTTGGTTAATTGTCCTGCCACTCGAGAATTTACACTCGACTGTTAGATAAGGCAGCAATCTCGACGTCAAGTATATCGCAGGATTTTTGAGACGATTAAATCCGTTCGCCGGCGATCCAACGATTCCCAATATGTTTCCGGATACGCAGAAGAATCGATCCTTCTTCTTCTTCTCCTCTACGAATAAGACTCCTATCGATCGAGCGCCTGTATTTAAGCAAACAGATTCTGTATCATATTTCGAAATGTATTGTACAATCGGGCTTCTCATCTTTATCTACTACTTGCTTTGTCATTGCTCAAATAATGCCTGGATGGTCGTAAAGCTTCTACACTGCTGTATTACACGCGGTATCTTTCGCCCGGTAAGTTAAATATCAATACGATCGGGACGTTTCGGGGCCGGTTAAACTCAATTTCGTTTAATATTTTCGACGTGAAATTTCATATGGTTCGACCGAGCATTTGAGGTGTTACGAACGAATGATATAACGAGACGTGTATTATTAAATACATATAAAATAGTCAGCTAATGGTAAAAAAAGTGCTTCGTTATAGACGAGGTCGTTAACATATATTCATTACTATTAAACGTAAGTGTTACTATGTATACCGTTGTATACTAATAGTTCTTATTATTAGCTTGGTGCATATGAAATGTCGAATTTTTTTTTTAAATAACAAAAACACTATTTCGTTTAGAAAAAGAATTTTATTTATCGAATTAAGATCCATCAGCTTCGACACACTTCTCCCAACGGATTTTTAAAGCATTAATGCCATTTTTTTTTTTAAACGTGTGGTTTCAATACTCAACAATTGGCCCTACAGAAAGAAACATCCAGTTGGCCCTTCGTAGTATACTGACGTGGGCCCTACGTTGGGTATGATTGTTGGACCAGTTGCAAAAAAGGGTGACAATTCTAACTGTTGACCAGCCAATAATGCATCAAAGGCCCATAAAAGTGCCAACATTAATTGCTACTAGGGTAGTTATCAATATCTTTCGAGGATGAAACTGTTCAAGAGATTATGTGAAAAACAAACGAATAACAAACCTCCACAAATAAATAAAATCCGACATTTTATGTGCACCAATCTAATACCATTAACCCAACAATAATGATCTGAAACGTATCGAAAAATTATCGATAGAAATTTAAAAAAAAAAATCTACCAAGTCGTTGATTTTCATGTAGCAGACGAATTCAATATAAAATGTGTACCCACCATGTTTTGTAATGATAACTGTTGCATCGTGCGAGATAAATAAACCACGAAGGTCGAACAAGCTTTATTACATTCATAGCTAAATGTCGATCAAATCGTGATGCAATGCGTGTGGAAGACGTTGAGCGAAATTTTAAGAAGCCACGCGTTGGATAACTATTCGCAATTGCGCGTGTGTTCAGAATTCATCGGGAAACATCTTCTCTTGTTCAAACACATTGTTCGACGCTCCGTCAAAGAGATAAAGGGGGTGTCTGTGTTGCACGTTGATACGGAGCTTAGGCAGAAAGTTGACGGCGTTGTTAGAAAATATTCTAACAACGCCGCGAGCTTTCCGTGAATGACAATAACGATAACAGAGTGTATTGAAGATCGTCGTCGATGTCTTTCTTTCGCGTACATACATTTTCGTAGCCTTGGAAAGACGTCCCGTTGTAAATATCACAGAGGGATTAATTTCAATGTCGATCAGCGAGTAGAATTTAAATATCATTGTGATTATAGTAAATTTTGTTGATATAGAGTAAATATTAACGTTACATAGAGGGTGTCCCAACTATCTCTGTCACCCTTAATTATTCGAAATGAATTGTATATTAATTACATTTTTGGGACACCCTGTATATGACTATTATACTCGTATGCATTATAACGTTCGTGCTATAACGACTGTTGTCACAAGCTTAAGTATGCACGAGCTTATATGAAGAACGAAATTTCTATTGTATAATGATGTTTCTCGAATAAACAAAGCATTGTTATGAACGTGCCTTTAATCTTCGATGAAATAATTGGATTGTAGCAAATTTTGCGAAACTGATTACACGTTTGATATTCGCATGTAAGTAGTGACTGTCGTCGTCTGTGCAGTCAAATAATTGTCGTTTTATTTTTAATTTATCACGTATCAGTCGTGTGCACAGTGTACAGTCGATGACGAAGATGAAACAGTGCCAGTAATCTTCGTCACGTTCCATGATTCAGCACTAATGCCGTATCCAACTGTACACGTTCGTTCTAGTCATCATAAAAAAGTAGAGGCAAACGGAAAAGCTTCGGCAGTTGAAACCGCTGTGAAACGCGGCGAACCCCAAGACGTTAATTTCTTATCGCCGTAAATAACTGCCACGATACGTACACGAAGAGTCTTGCGTTGCAGACCAATATTTGTTATTTGGTCGTCGTGCATGGAAATTGCAAAATCGGTGGAACTATCATAGTTAGAATTGCTCGTAACAGAGACCTCAGTAAACTTTCTACAAACGCACACACTATGTAATTACGTTACATATTAAGCATTATGTAATCTTACGTGTCAGTCCGAAACACGAATCCTACAACATGAAGTCTGTTTCATCGTGTGTCGGTAACAAGGTAAATGTCCGGACGAGGAAAATGTCCTGGTTACCGCAGGAGAATAATTTCTAAACTCTAAAAAAACGATATTTTCAAGCCAATGATTAAAACATAATGTTATCATGATTCAATATCATCTTGTGACATGTACCGTTTCTTATCAGTTTCGCAAAATTTTGGAGATCTCAGCCGTCAGCTTAAGATTCAATTACGACACCGAGAACTGTCTTCCTTCTCAAGTTCATATTCAATTAATTGCAATGCTTCGGCCGGTAAGGTTCGACAAGTTAGACAGATGTGTGCACTGTCTGTTGCAAAACAAATTGTACGACGAAGGTAAATGAACCATCGTCATTTCCATGCCTTCGTGAAGCCTCGACGAATTTATGGTATTACCGGTGTTGTATTACAACGCGCCCAGTTTCAACACGAGTACTTGTTTGATATTTACGCAGAAATGTGTAACAAATTGATCGTTTCAATTCGCCGGTTGTTATATGAAGCAATTTTTACTGTCTGTACTACAAAAATAGCTTGAATCGAATCAGCTGAATGTACGCGGTCGCACAAGGAAAGACACGACGAAGGTTCTTCGAAAACAATTGAAACGCGTTATGCAACAAGAAGTTAACCTGAAACATACGGCGATCACGACGAAACGGTAACAGAAACGAAGATAGCAACGTGGGTACGATAATCTGCCGTTGTCTACCGTGCATTTCAGCCGGCGATTCTAAAAATATGTTCTTCCGAGGGTTAATTATTCGATTATTAATCGTGAGCACTATTCAAGTTTATTCTAGTTGTGTAACGTCAAGCGTTTAATGGGTACCCATCAAAGATGCCACGCGAAATTGTTATTAAGACCAGATGCCGTGGACGGGTCAATTGTCAACGACACGTGATTCGTAACGGTTCAGCGTGATACGTACCACACATCTTCTCGAGTCTAACGCGTACGATAATTAGTGTCGATAAACTGTACATAATTAGAGCGTTTTGAAATAATGATATTTAAAACATTAAACTGATGTTTCTATCTATGATCTAGGTACATAGTTTCACGTATTTGAATCTTTAACCCCGACTTATTCAATAAGACCCATATAAGACCGTCCGTTTAGTCATTTGTTTTCCATTATCAAGCAAGAGATTAGAAGTTCCGTTCCATGATTAATAATACGAATTTGTTAATGTTCTCCGCAGGAATTTAACTAGAAATAAGTCCAACAATTAACACGAAAAACAATGTCACAAAAATCATGTAGGTAGTTAACAATTTAACGCGTTATAGATTGCTAATTTGTACATCTCTCAGGCAATCGTGTTTGACAGTAACATGAACTTCGACCCGTAATGTACACACAAATAAAGTCTGAAGAAGCATTATTTGTGTGAACAGTAATCGTTTACAACACGATCTACTGATAGACGTTCTTCGTTTATTACTTTCTTGTACTATTTTATCAACAGTATATCCGAGTTGGAAACATTTTTTGGAGCATAAGTTAAAGGTCTGTTCCAAACCTAGCTGGGGCAAACAGTTCACTCGAATCCATTCAAAATTAATCGGTTTATACTCACTGTTCTGTCAGTATATGTGTATAAGGATCGTGATTCTGCTTTACGAGAAGATCATACGTATATATGTCACATGCTGAAACGAAGAAAATTTACTTTCTCGGCGCGGAACACGCGTGAACGAATTTAAACGACGAAAACAAGCTCGACGCAGACCTGCGTCGCGACTGGTCGCTACTGACTACAGATCTCACTTTTCCTCTGCTTGGCTCTTCACACTGTCAGGCACCAATACATATACCATTACATTCGGATATTGTACTGATCACACCCAAACTCCCTCATTTATATTCATTTCGTTACTATTATCGTATACAAATGTCCTATACATTCAACTCATTTCCAGCAATTGCACTTTTTCAGAATTTGGTTATTTTATTCGCTGAAACAAAGCCCGTTTGATCCCTACAATGATACATTTTTGGGTCTGCCAATTGTGACTCATTTGGCAGACCCAAAATTGTTGGCAGGGTCATTCGTATTAAATTTATGTAGCTTTGTTTTAAGTATATTTTTTTTTATTAAAAAGTTTTTGTACAACAGGATATACTGTGGGATTGTTTATTAGTTTATATGAATCTTTTATTATGACAATATGAAAAATTTACAAAGGCAGTTATGACTCCCGTGATAAAAAAATCGCGACGGGAACGTGTAAAAGCTATACCTAACCTAATCTAACTTCGTATAAATTTTGTAAAACTACAATAGCAAAACGTAGTCACAGAGGATTTGTCTTTAATCTTCAAAACAACGTTACGTATGAAAACAGTTTACTTCATCTTCAAAACAATGTCGTATACTAATTACAAAAATAATACTATTACTACAATCGTTTTAATACATTAAATGCTTATACGATGTTTCATGTTTGATACAATACTAGAAGATGCTTATATGTATGTACATTTCTTTAGAATCGTAATTGTAATTTGCTAAAATAATGTTTGAAACATGAATCTTAAGTCTTAGAAATATTGTCATCTTTCCGACATCTTTATAACTACTTAGACCTTCATTTTTGAAGCCATTTCTAGGCTCAAGAAAATCCTAAATTTCAGTACGTTTAGGTGGTGCACGAATTGCACACGCGTATATTACATACGTAGCAGACCCTAAACATTGGTCAGTTATGAATATGAAAATATTTTTTCTCAGATGTGGCTACTGAAGTTCAAGTCGCCTGTTTTCCTTCAATATCAATAAATAGACAAATGTTTAAATTGCACTACTCCAACAAAGCATATCACGAGCTTTCGCTCTTTTCGATTGTACCCAAGGTATTTTTGTGGAGTATCGTGTATATCATGGCAAGACACGTAGATTTAACGTTTATTTTTATCCCTAAAATTATGTCAAAGTACGAGTTATTATACAATGGAATACAACCACAATTTAATCGTCAGCTGTCCTAAAAAAATATAACAGGGCCCCCTTTTGGAATGTTAAAGATGATTTGCATGATTTGCGGATTTCTGTTCGGCTGTTATAATAAAAACACCTAGTAAAAAGTTCTATATGGTTCTACAAAATAAAATAAAACAATTACTTAACTATATTTGTTAGTCGCCAAGTGTAAAGATATTACCCTTATTACAAAAGAAGAAATTACTAATATTTCTACGACATACTGTAGCATTAGCGTGTTCCCACAACAGATTTCCAGCAACGATTATCGAGTTTGCGGATTCGATAACATCAATACAAGTTTGTCATATGCGTACGCTAAGTTTTTCGCTAAACCCTTACAGCAGCCGTTTTCGCGTATGGTTTGAAATCTGTATGTTCTGAAATTCTTTTCCGTGTCTATATATGTAACAGCTGCCATTAGCGGACACATAATAATTTTCGTGTGATCGAGGAAATTTATCTGTAAAGACAGCATTATTAAACAGTGTAAAAAAAACAAATTCAATGTGCATATTGGTGACTACAGTTGCGTTCATGAATACTGATCGCTATTCGTAGCATTGCTCAACTGGTATTGGTTACTATTTCCAGTGAAAAAAAACAAGAATCAATTTCATAAACTCGATGAACGCAAACTAAAGAACAAAATTTCAATTTCGCTTACTTGCACCGTTCCATTAGACAATTGCATAACTACAGCATTCTGTGTTCTGAACCACTGATGTATGTATGGTATCCTGGACATAGCATCGCACGGTTTCACGTTGATAGAACTTCCAGCTTTCATTAGATGCTCTTTCATGTACTTCAAAAAGAAATTCATCAGCTTCATTTTCTTCTCCAATTCCGACGGATATTCTCTGACGGTATAATATAACTCGTTCCCTTCACGATTTATGTAATGAATATTGAAACAGTTAGCTAGCATAATTAACCGGGTGCCGTCATTGTACATAACACCGACTCCGTCATCGGAAAGTTGATATCCGAAGCCATATTTGTCAGAATAGTCGACCCATTTACTTATCCATATAACAGGCTGCGCGGCTGGATCCGTCATTTCATCTGTACAGTTTAAATTAGATTTACATAAAACAAAGAGTTAATTCATACCTGTTCCAATACGAACTCGATTCAATTTAACACTAGATTACCTTCTGACAATGTTGTCTCTCTACTAGGATTAGGCTTTAATACTGCAGCCAGCTGCTCTCTTAGTGTCTGAAGCATCTTTTTAATATCATGATTCAGTTTCTGAACTTCGTTTACTGTATCAGCAGGCTTTGTCTTACGTGCTGGACTATTAGGTACTCTGAATATAAAGTCTTGTCCCTCTCCTCCTACATTAGTATTCATTTCAGACAATGGTTTACGTTGATTGTGCATTTCTAGCATGTCTAAACGAGGCGCCATTGTTAAACACGAAACTGGTAGACTCAATGGCATGTAACCTGTAGTAAATTTCAAAATAATTATTAGCAAGTGGTTCAATGATGTAATAAAAATTTCTGATATTTACCACAAGTGAAGAACGGGTCTTTCAACAGTTTGCCTACAGAAGGACGTTTGGATGGATTTCCTTGCAACATATTGGTTATCATGTTCATGGCTATTGTATTGATGTGTGCAGGAACTTTATACTGAACTTGTTTAATTCTAGCGTAAGTTTCTCTTAAACTAGATGTTTCAAATGGAGGTTTGCCCACAAGCAGAGTGTACATGATACATCCAATGCTCCATATATCAGCTTCATACGAATGGCCAGACTTAGTCAAAACTTCTGGTGCTATGTAATTTGGGGTCCCACAGACTGTCCTATTAAGACAGGAACAAAATATGACTTGGTTTGAACATTTGGATAAACATAGAGATACAGTATCGTTGAATAACCATAGAAATAGATTGTTACTTTTTACGTTCTCCTTCATGTTCCAACCGAGTAGCCAATCCAAAATCACCAATCTTAACTTGCAGTTCGTCACTCAAAAATACATTACCTAATTTCAGATCTCTGTGAATTATTTTATTTTGGTGCAAATAATGGACACCATCTAATATTTGCTTCATGTAAAATCTTGTCTCACATTCTGTCAAAGCTTTCCTTCGTTTATGTAACTCCATCATTGACTAAAATTTGAAATGATCAATAACATATGTGTCTTTGCACATATATACACTAATGAAAGGGCTGTTAAAATGATGATACCCTTTTGCGACATAACTCCAAAATTATGTATATATTCTGAGGATCATCGAAGAACCCATAAAAACCAACAACATTTTTGTGAGCCAGAGTCTGATGAATTGAGATTTCTTGTGTCATTTTTTCTCTGTGATTGCTTTTTGTAATTTGGGATTTTGGCACAATTTTCCCAGCGAATACACGATGGGATTTCGATTCCCTGATCTCGTAACATTTTGCAAAACCACCCTATAAAATAGTATAAAAATATACTATCTTCGAATTGGAAGAATTACCATTCGATATGCACCAACTTAATGTGTGCACATTAGAAAATTTTCTATGCAATTAATTAAAATAATCTGAATCTGTACATTCCAAATTAACGAGCATAAACTAGAAACTAACGATTTTTCATAATATCGTATTCATGCAGAAATTTACTCGATTCAAAGTAACTAAAGCAACAAGTACCATATGCTATAATACGTAGAAATACGTTACGAATGAAGTAGAAGTAAATAAAAATCAGCAATACATGCATACCTTTCCGAAAAATCGGCCTTTGATATAACTATTTCCCGAGTTTACGTCGTATATCACGTCCGGAATAACGCATTCATTCTCCTCTTTCGACATTTCGACCGAAACTGTTTTCTGTCCGTATTACTCAGGAGCGTGTAACGCCTGAAATATGCCGTTTCGGTCAGGATTGCTTGTCCGTTGAATGTATGCTTCACGAAAAGATTTGTGTATTCCACCGTTGACTTTCCTGGACTTTCTTCTACAACACAAACTAAAGTTTTTGTCTTGCGGAAGACAAGCAACGGATTTAAACGGATTTCAATATTTAAATCCCAGCGTGAAGATCAATCGCACGTTTGCCCGCGTATTATACCAACATACCAATGATACCAACGAAGATTATATCCATTCCCTGTGGTATATGAAGCAGAAATTCCCAACATTTGGTCTGTTACTAGGACTAAGTTCCTAGCAACATCCAAACAATCGACGATCAAGTAGCTTGGGCATTTTGCCGTAGATGACGCAGCAAGTCTTTTTGATGCTACTTATCATTTAAAAATTAATCGTTTAATTAGAAATATCACAACTGACAATCATTTCTTTTATTTTTACGATATGTGTCTTTACTACAATTTTATTGGTCTCTTGTTCTACAAAGTACTAACTGCATTGCTAGTATTGATAATTTATTTGTAGTGGATGTACCCTAGCGTGCAGGGTCTATAGCGCTTCCACCGGGGGCTCCGTGACCCCACGCCCTCACCCCACGTGATCAATGGCGCCTCCACCGGGGCCTCCGTGACCCCACGCTCTCACCGTGCAGGGTCTATGGCGCCTCCACCGGGGGCTCCGTGACCTCACGTTCTCACTAGAAATGATGTGTTCGTTCTCAATCACGGTAATTTTTCACAGTGATTCGTGATTTCTCGTGATCGTTTCTGATTGGTGGAGAAACCTAACACAGTAATGTAATTCATCGTAAAATCATATTGAATACGTTTTTCTGTTTAAAGATTATTATTGACTTACGATTGCAGTGAGCAAATTCACTCAAGATAAAAAAATCGCAATCACGGTCGTGAATGAAGTTAAATCACGATCGTGATCGTGATTCGGCGATCACTGTGATAAATCACCGTTAGTGATTTTGCACGCCATCTCTAATTGGTATAATTGCTGCTGGAGACACAGATCTAGTAATAATACAATTATTTTTAATTCGTTGTTCATGAAAACCGACCCTGCGAAATTGCTTCGAAATATCATTCAAGGAATTGTTTACATAATATTAAAGTTATTCATTCGTGCATGAAAGCATTTATTGTAACAAATCTAAATTCCTCTTTCATGCGTAATATTAATGTAAACTGTATATATGATAAATTAAAGAATTTTATAGGACCCGAAATGAGTTATATTACATGACGTAAGTAGTACAGAAAGATTTATACATACATTTTTATCACGTTTTGTAAAGCAACTGTCACACGAACCCGAGGGTCGATTAATTTAATGGTACTCTGATATTCTATGAAAATAGACCTTAATGAGAGGATATCCGGTAATGTAAGTATAGTAATTTGAGTGGCAATGGTCGATGCTTCTCTTTCCGGGAACCGGCGTCCATTTTCCCTGTTGGCTTGTCTAAGGTTGGCGCGTTTCTCATTTATGAACGGAGTATTTGTCGACAAGTGAATCGTAAGTACTCTTTAATGTAAATAAATCATACCCGGTGTGCAAGAGTTTATTGCGGTACGGTTAAGATTCTTATTGTATTGTGAAAATAACCAGGAAAAAGAAAAGCAGCCGAGGCTTGTTCGACGAAATCAGATAGCGTCTGTCTATAGGGTGATCATAGAAACAGAACGAATTGTAACCCTGTTTTGAAGTATAAGTACATAAACAATACTTCTGTTTCCTAAATGTGTGTATTTCAAGTGTTCTGTGAAGTTCAATCATTAAATGTCTTACTTTCCGCAATCATAATTATTTAGAATTATCAAGAATTTACGAAAAATGTTTTCTTATACTCACCTTTACATTTTCTTTCAAGTACTGTTTTTGTGTCAAGTGTTAAGCTACAGAGTTTATTTAACAGTATTATTATAAATTGTAGCTTTTAACTCTTGTTTCAATTCATTTCTTTGTTTAAAATTTTAGATACTCGTATAAATGGAAGGTGCTTCAGTTGGTAGAGGCGGATTTCGTGGCCGTGGTGGTCCAGGAGGCCCCATGAGGGGACGTGGTGGCTTTGGAGATCGGGGAAGGTATAGAATCTGTGATAATAACACTTTCTAAATGCATATGGTTTGTATAGTGTACTTTAAAATTGTATGATATTCAAAACAGGGGTGGACCTCCAAGAGGTGGTATGATGAGAGGTGGTCGTGGAAATGGTCCTGGAGGTGGTATGAGAGGTGGACCACCTGGAATGAGAGGTAGAGGTGGTCCTCCTGGAAGAGGTGGTCACGGTGGACATTTTCCTCCAGGGTACAGCATATTAATTTTTATGTTATTAATAACACTGTTCAATGCGTACAAAATTTTGCAATTTTCAATAGGTGTTCCTGGTAGATTTTTACGAGCTCAATACACATCTGCAGACTGTTTCTTTCCAGCATGTCCAGTTTTTGGAAAGATCAATTTCTTTTTACCTGCAAATTTTCAACTTTGGAGCTGTGTTGTGATTTTACAGTAATAGTTATAGAATTAGCAGTTAGAAAATTTGAAATTAGAAAAACATTGGTTTTCCAAAAACTGGACGTGTTGGAAGGAAACGATTTGCAGATTCGTATTCAACTGATGAAGATCTATCAGGAACGGCTATTGGAGGTTAAAAAAAGCGAAGAAAGGTTAAAATTTGTTGAACAGTGTAATTGTATTTTACTGTTGGTGATTTGTTTAATTGACTTTGGAACCTCAGAGGTCCACCAGAACCAGGAATGTCTAGTGGGCCAGGAGGTAGTGGACCACCAGGTCCACCGGGAATGGGTGGTCCCCCACGTGGTGGTAGCAGAGGAGGAAGCAGTGGTTTCCGTGGTAGAGGAAGTCGTGATTTTACAAGAGGAGATAGTCGTAGAGGTAGCAGTAATTTCCGTGGTCGAGGAGGAATGGACAGAGGCAGCCGAGGGGGGTCCAGGTACACCATGTAAATATCTTTCAATTTTTCAATACTAATGTAAATTTAATAATCCGTGCTTGTTGTGTGGAACAAAGCACAATTGCGTTGTATTATTCTGCTTCATTTGCATTGCAACTTTTAGGGGTGGATCTGGTAGAGGTGGCCCAGGAGGTAGAGGAGGTTTCGGAGATCGTGGAAGCAGGGGCGGCGGTGGTCGTGGCGGCCCATCGAAACGAGGAGGTGGTCCACCAGGTTCCAGTGGACCTTCTAAAAGACCAAGATTCGATCAACCATCTTCCCAGCCCGCAAATGGTTATGCAACTCAACCAGCCAGGTATATTTAGTTTATGTATTTCTAATATATTTTTGAATAATTGAAGATTTAAGATTTGAAATTGACAAAATCAAAAAATCACATTACAGTCAAGGTGGATATGGAGGAGGTACTAGTAACGCGTACGGCGGAGGACAGCAACAGCCACAGCAGCAATCGGTGGGATACGGCGGAAGCTATGGATCGCAAAATTATACGCAGTCCTCGTACCAAGGCTACGAAAGTTACCAACAACCGCCGGATTATGGTCAAACTGCAGTAAGTTTTGATTTATACAAACTTTCTACGAAGCATGCAATTAGATTGGTATAAAACGAGATATTATGTTTGTTCAGGGTTACCCACCATCGGCAGCCGCTGATAATAGGTATGGTGGAGCGCCTGCCGTTCCAGCTACAGGAGCTTTCAGTGCTGGCGATCCCTACAGTTATGGCAAAGCACCGCCATCAGGTTGGTTTAGTATTGCAGTAGTATCAGTATTGTTTGAAATATTCCACTAAGAATTTCCAAGTAGTCATAGCCAGATGTATTTATTAAACGAAATTGCGAAAAGTTGAAAGCTTCGAACATTTCCGAAAATGAAGAGTGTGAGGTCGTGGTTTGGAAAATGTGATGAATTGGTGTAACGTGCATGCATAGCCAATTACCAGCAAGAAGCAATTACCATAATAACAGGGTGTGGGGATACAACATATGCCGCATCTGATCCTAACAGTGATCGATTCTTTAATGCCACTTTTATATCCGACCAGACAGAATACTTAGCACAATCTTATGCTTAGCTACCTCTTCTATTGTTCTCGGTTTTGCCTGGAACAAAGTGATAGTAGAGGAACACAATAAAAAAAGATGGGCGTGGCATCATTTGTTTATATCGTTGCACATGTTTATTTTCATTAGTTCTTCTTTCGTTTTGTTTGCGAAAGACACTAACATTAGCATCGCTGCGCTATTTGCTTTCTGTCATACTTCACCGTCAAACGATCCTCAGACCTGTCGCTAACAGTTTAGTAACGTTGTATCTGTTCTACTTGCAGATTACTCGAATCAGGATGGTGTATACGGCAAACAGGATTATGGTAAGTACAGTTCACAATCCGACAGAATTGTTTAAATATTGAAAGGCAATTTCTTATCACGAGTAAAACGTTTAGGGCCGATTTCAAGTGTATCGTAAACGAAAAGTTCTTAGCGTAACGAAACCGAAGCAATTGAGAAACTAAGAACGAAATTCGATTGAGAATTTTTCATTCTCAAGAAAATCAAGTGCAAAAGACACGAATTTTAGCGTTAATTGCGAGAATTACGATATTAGCGCAGGTTTATTTTTAATATATTTTTAGATACTGCAAAAATATATATGTATGTATAAAGAAAAGTGTCCCTGTGATTAAGGACACAAATATTCTTATTAAAAGCAGATTCAGTTAATTTAAAGATATACCTACATTACATCCGAAAACAGCGTAGAAAAAGAACGCAACATTTGAATTGCATTATCATTATTAAATGATAAAAACACTTACTGAAACAGTCCAGAATAGAGGGAAATGATATAGGTAGAATTGATAAATTTTTCTGTGACAATTGATGTGTGTATAAGTATATAATTAAATACAGAAACAAATAACAAAGTTATGCCTAGAAAATGATTGAACGGAGGAGCTCTATGGTTGTTTGCAGGTGGCAGTGCTGGTTACCAAAACGCCCAGTCTCAGCGACGTTATTAAATTAACACGTTCAGCTATTTAATTTTATACGTTAGATATCCAGATTTTTTCCAAATTAAACGAAAAAAAAATTGTTCCTAGCGCGTGAAAAAGTTGGACAAATGTTATTTGTCTTTAAATGTATACAAGTATTTTACATATATAGTAAGAGGAACGAACAGTGGTTTTAACCATAGAGAAGAGGAAAAAAGGAAAAGAGCACTATCTGCTACGATGAGATTTTTTGTTTCCTATCTTTGTCGCGCGCATGGAAGAAAGGATTAATTTAACATTGCACGAAAGTGCTTAAATGGTCTTTATCATTATGATTGAAGGTATAAATGACAAGAGCGTTTTATACTTGACTAGCAGCATAGCATCTACTTCGTCACGTTTGGCTAAATAACTTCGTTTAGGATTAAGTTTAGTTGGTGTACAGTCGAGTTAATCTGCGATTGTGAAGTAATTAATATTAAATCGTATACATATATATTTATCTATCTATATATACATACATATATGTATATATACATACATGTATATATGTATATGTATATATATATATATATATATTCACTCACACACGTACACGAACACCTATATTTGTCTTGATTGTAACAGTAAGGACAAAGATGTTTACACTATTTGTAAAGTCGTTAAAACAGTCGATCATTGTGAACACAGCTCAATTACTGCTAAATGAATTCTAGGTGTAGAGTAAAATTGAAGAACAAATAATGTCGTATGCTCTGTATACAATGGAAAAAAAGTATAATTGTATTTTGTGGTGTATTTCGTTTACGTATTAACATACAAATCAAGAGAATCAAACATGTATCAGGTCTTAACACTGTTTCGTACTTGTGCGTTCATTAGTGCGATCACCAAGTCTTGACGACACTTCTGCAAATTAACAATATAATGATACAATAAATCAGTCTTATTGTTGCGATTATTTTATCATTTCATATCTTCCAAAGTGGAGGAGCAATTATTAGCTTGGACGGTGTGTAATGCTCTGCTTAGAGGTGACAAGTGGTAAATGTGTTGGTCGATACCCTGAGAATCGAATTACATGTTTTAGGACCTTTTAAAAAGTATTTCAACAGTGATACGTATTAGTAGAAATGTCACACTGGCAGAGACAATCGTAAGAACATACTCTAGAGATTCATCCGAGTAGATATATGCATATGCATTGCAAGAACATACAGAGTAATTGTCCAAAGACGAATGTGTATTAGTAGCTAATGAAAATTTGTCCCAGCCAATTGTGTACATTAAAGTACAGAATCACTTAACGTAGGGCAAACAATGAAATCTTCTATTTACATTTATTATATTAATAACCATGAAATTAATTAAACTGTACCAAGAGTCATTGTCGCATGATGTCATCAGTATAGTGATGGTAAATTGATTAATTATTGTAAGTAATAGACCTAACGATTGAAATGAAAACAAAACATTGAAACAAAGAAACCATAAAAAAAAAACCTCAGTACTTTTTCACATTTCTTATTTCCTCACCTTCAACATGAGAGATCATAGGCTGCGCGCTAACAAAGAGAGATTTATTAAACCAGCAACTGCCGTAGGAAACCAGAATGATCCCAACTTTGCAAGACTATAATGTATTTTATATGAGTGATGTAGGTATGAGCTTTTTTTACGAAACGCTATTTGACCTGTCACACGAGTGTGGAATCCTTTTTTTCTAACTGTTAAGCAAGAATCATAAACGAAACTATTAATATTTTATATTTGTTGTACATATATAGTTCGTTCGAAGAATATATTCTAGTCAGAGTGAAATAATTATCGTTGGTGGAAAATTCTAGGTATATGAAAAACTTGACGAAAACTAAGTTTATTTCACAGGCGTAGCAACAACCTGAGATACTTAGCGAACACAATGAAAGAAAGAGAGCGAATACCTTCCCTCCGTTACCAGCAAGGAGATACCGAATCTGATAATCATACAATAGTATACGAATAAATGACGACTGATACGATAAAGTAATTATTGACCAATTGCACAGGTACCGCACACATTTAAATGAAATCTAGAAAATGTTGTTTCTTCTTTTAGAGTATCATAGTACTTTCATTAATTAGAGTATATCTTTATTTCGTTTTCCAAAGAGTCGATCAGTGCTGAATAGTGTCTGATCATTTTTTATAATGCACCCAGTTTGTTTTTATTCAGAACATTGTCACAATTATTTTCTGTGTAATAGTTTTCATCAGTAAATCTGTTCTCTTACAAGTTCTATACTGTGTACAAAACTTAGTCGAATTTTGTTGCATATATGTATACATATGTATCGAACAGAAAGCACACGTTCAGAAAGCAAAAGCAAAAGCAAAATCGAACAGTTCTAAGTAATCATGGAAAAGTATGCAAGAGAGTTATAATGAATTAAATCTATGCTAACATGTATAACGCTCATAATATATTTAACAAACAAAAAAAAAAAAACAAATGCTCGAGTAAACCTCAACCCAAGTTCAGGTGAGTAAATATAAATATATCCGTTTTTTTTAATAAAAACAATCTACCAACTTATTACCAAGAAAATGTTAGCAAAGATAAATGCTACATAAATCTGCATTTATCGAGTGTAAAGTGGGATCTCGCCAATATATCTTGACAGAGGCAGCTTTGATATTACTCTTGATAGGAATTTGAATAAGGGACTTTTTTTACCGCTTTATACCTGCGATACCTGCAGCATTGTATACCACAATAGTAATGATGAGGTAGCGATTGAAAGAAAGACTATTTGAAATTTTTTAAGAGAAAATACTATTTCATGAAACCAATCATGACCTTACGATGAGACAATACGAGAAATAGGGAAGGAATATAACGAATATCTACGAAAAGAACTGTAAGAATAATAAGAAAAAGTATAATGCGTGATTCGAGTATTGTTTATAAGCGTATTAGACGATAGGTTATTAAGTATTTATAAGATTTTATTGCTTCTGTTATTTGTTATTTTCTTTCTAATTTCTTATTATTAATTTCTTTAGGTTGATAACATCTGTACCGTCGTACACGGTGGCACTACCATTACTTGAGCCGAGCAACATCTACCACATGACTGGTATCGACATTGTTTTCCAAGAGGATTCAGGTGTCCTTTACTTTTCTGTGGAAAATATTACCAAAAGGTACTGACATTGTACTCTGCATTTCGAAACGACTAATTTTACGAGAGATAAGCTTAGTAACAATTGTGATTACCATCTGTGATAAGAGAATATACTTATTACAAATAAATCGTACAATTTATAGAAATAACCGAAACAGTTTGCAGGTTTTCAAATTCGTGAAGTACTTCGTGAAGTTTCTCCTTTCGGTTGGTTTATTTATATTTCACATTGATCTTAACATTGAACATAAATGTTGTAAATAATTTGAAAAATGTACAAAACTGAAAAATGTAAAACGCAGTAACTTGCAGTAATATGACAGACTCCGTAAACATAACATCACAACTTTAATCGATTTAGGGTTAAAATAAAATTCAAAATGTACGAAGGTATAATGTCAGTGTACATTTCGGTTGTTCGTCCCAAAACCGGATTCGTCAATAAAAAAAAAAAGAAAAGAAAAAAAACTAAGCACGCATTCACGCTAGTTATTTACAACCAAACATTATTCCTCTGTACACTTCTTATGCATTGTACAATCTCGACGCAACTTTTCATAAAACTTAAACTTACTTTACGAAGAGTTAAAAATGATAGAAAGACAAAATAACAACTATTGTTCGCGTGATATAATTCTTTCCATTTGATTATTACTCGCGCGAAGCTTGAAATCTCGAGGTAAAATTTTAATCGCTTACATTTGAAATAAATGCATTACGGTATTTGCATTTTCTTAATATTCCAAAATAGGGCGCAGAATCACATTCAGGAATCATCCCTCTATGGTTATTCATGGCACAATGTTCCTCTGAAACTTCGACTGTGTATCGGGCTCTACCGCTGACGTTTCTTACGAATGTTATTCGATAAAAGTACAAGTTGTATGTAACTGTGCCCTTCTCGCATATTTATTAATCTGAAAAATATTGTCACGTTACAGGAATTCCATGAACTAGTTTCGATAGAAAAATTGACCTTACCTGTTCTTCTCTTGTTGTTGTATGTGAACTCTGTCACCCCTCTGCAAAGGTGTAATCACGCTAGTGTAGCACGACACTTCTGTCGCTGACGTGGAAGATGCTGTAGAACACTTGACGAGTTTCTGAGAGGTGGATTTACCTTCTGAACTTAATAGTATCCAGTATGAATAATTCGTTGGTTCGCCGAAATAAAATATCTAAAAAAAAAAAAAAAAAAAACGAGGTTTGCACTTATATAAATGTAATCTATATAAGCATATAATTCGATTAAAATAAAACTATATACCATTACCTGAGCAGAAATCATGTACAGACCAGTAGCGGTAACTTCTATAGACTTTTTATCTTCGACTAAATGGAATTTATTTAGACTATACTGGGTGTTGTTTTTGGTGCTTCTCACCCAGGGACCAATATACACTAAACAAGAGTAATTCATGTTAATGTCAATACATACTATTAATACAAATATTGCTTTCTTCGGGTATGTACCTGTATCTGTAACATGCTGCTCAGGAATTGCACCTACAAATGTTGCCACCAATGGACCTAAATAACACAAGAAACATTGTTATCTCAGGAATAACTTTTGAATTTCTTTATTTTAGCATAATCATACTAAGGAGTACCAATGGAGGCACATTTGTATGCAATACACCCTTTACTGTAATATACATATTTCACAAAATCTTTTTTTAACCACAAACCAAAGAACCATGCAGGGATAACGTTCCTTGATTTTAAAAACTGCCTACAACAATATCTCTTAGTACGATTGCTACATAGATACATAGTCTACAGATGACTGAAAAATGTGTATTAGATGGCGAGCTACTGAGAGATAAGGAGGACGAATAACGGAAGACACATGCTAACTAAATAATACTAGATACCCAATCGCCTGCGGCTGCGTTTGGGCCGCCGTTTGTTCTTTCCCCGTTTTTTACCTCTTCCCTCGTCTCTTCGGGACCGTCCGGAACGAGGTTCTCTTCTTATATCTAATTGTGACTCGTCGTCGACATAGTCGTCGGTATATTCGTCATCGGTATCATTATTGCGACCGACAGTTTCACCGCGATCCGAATCGATTCGTTTCGCCGACGAATTTTGTTGCCCCGCAGTTAATATCGCTCTTTCGATACGTGAGTTACTTTCATCTTTCTCATCCGACGTTCGGTCGTTCTCTGGCTTCGGTAACGGGTTCAGGTTTATTATTTCGTTCGTTTCGTTTGCACCATGAACACCACCGTCGCGTGACGCCTGTTCGTCCCTTGCGAGCGTATTTAAGTACGGAATGATCGATACATTATAAGCGTACAAGTTTTCGCCGGTTCCGTTGCGAATATTGTCTAATAGGTGCATCGTTTTCGTCATCGACGAAGCATCTTCGAGGAGCCGTTTCACATTGTGCATGCTTCTGTGCTCGAGAAACCTATCTGGCCTGTTTATCCAAGCCCGATTCAAACTTCTGTTTAGTCTGTCGTATTTAGACATTAGTACAAGCAGGTTCACGTTCACGGATTGCATCTGGATATATATTTATTTGTGATAAGCATTACTTCTTTTTTTATTCGTAAACGTAATTTTATTTTGTAAACACCTCAGATAGCACGTGACGCCTTGAAGACGACTGAAAGGCGCCTTAGATCAACAATAGTCGTAAAATGCATGTCTTCAAGACGTCAGGTCCTATCTCCCAGATAACACGTGACGCTTATTTTAGGTCCAAGACGTCTTTAAGCCGTTTTCAAGGCGTCATGTGCTATCTGATACCGTATTCGTTTAATACAGCTTTGGATAATCAAAGGCTTACCTGTACTTGCAAAGCGCGGACTTCTTTCCGCAGGTGAGATAGAATAACAGCGAACGCGATCGCTAACAGGAACAGAAAGATGCCGCGCGATCTTTGGAACATCTTTGATTTCTTCACGTTCGACACAGTCACGTTCATGTCGACATTCAATTCGATAAAATTCGTCGAATCTCTAACGGTATTATCCATCTGCGGATCGTTGTTGGTTTGGACTCGTTTCATTTTTAATTGTATATTGGTAACCTGTCACGGTACTGGTCGATCGAAGGGACTAGTTTCAAAAATTATATCACATCAACAAAATACCCTGGAACACACCGTGAATGTCTTTCATAGATCATATTTTTTAGTTCCGTCGTTTATTTTTCAAAGTTCTTAAACGATAAGACTATCGATATAGACTGCGAAACACTGACGATAATGTCATTTTTTCGAACGGGTGAAATGCACGTGCTCGAGCAAATGTATAACAAAAATCCCCCCCCCCCCAGCGAAAGTATCGAAGATAACGGAAAGACGTTCCTGATTCACTCAGACACGACGACCGACTGAACGATCTTAGAAAACAAAAGTGCATAAGTACAAAGACTTCATTCGTCATTCCGTGCAACTTCGCTGACTCGTGCCTACCATGTAGCGTCTCTATACATGTGTCACTGGAATAAGCGAAAAAAAGTGTGCCAGCATATCGCAGATTCTTTCTGGATAGAAGAAAAAAATTCTCGATGCGTAACTACCCTAACAACCGTCATTCAGAAGACACCGTCAAACGTGGGACGATTTCTTTGAAATAAAATCAAAATACTAACTGCAATTCATTGTTTTCATAAACAGAAATGAATATCTTTACAAGTCCATGAATGAAATCATTGAAGAAAGAGAAAGAAACCAGACCTGCTAAAAGGGGAAAAAGAACTCTAGGCAATCGTGGCTCGAATTCACAACTTTACAGGATACAAAGAAAGGAGAACGCTCGAGCAGAATGTTCTCTGTGATAAATCGAACATCAGCATTCCTAAGTGTACTACAGAAATCGTTTTCCGTTATTTCGATAAACGTGGGCTCGCGAGCAACTTAACGGAACATTCCCCCTTACCTGAGTGACATGTCTTGGACTCGGAAGAGCAACAGGTGTGGTGGATAATCGATCTCCGAACAGGTCGTCCTCCAGAGTGCTGACAGCGTCGCCGTCGAAGACTCACCGGACTCACCTTCTGCAGGTGCGAGTGTAACCGTTCCAGACCATCTTTTGTTTACCCAGCCAGTTACGAGACCCCAAGCGTCGTCTCCAAGCCTCGCGACGAGTCCACTCGACCGGTTTAGCGGCTCTCTTCGGTACGACAGGCGCTGCCAACATTCGGACTGGCAAGAAACTATACAACCTCCTATCGTGCCCGTTCTCCTCTTTCGCGTTTGCTGATCACTCCTCCTTTCGTTCGTCCGTTCGACCATAGGAACCGATAGGAACGACGAGGAGCAGACGATAACGTTCACGACCGGAAGAATATGTGTATTCTTTACAACCGATTCCTCCGAAGTGAACTTGTATATATACATCAAAGAACCTCGCCTTCGCATCGCAAAGTTTTCTATTTATATATCGTCCGGAAAGAAAAATGCGCAAACTTTTACGCGACATTATCTCTCTCTATATCTACACGAGAAGTATTTCATTCGTAAGAGCGGATGTAGTCGAAGACCCAAATCGATAAGATAAAAGACTATCGCTTTCTTGGAGAATCTGAGAGATTTATAGGAAACGTACGTGAAACTGAATAGTCCGAGGTATGCGGGGAATCGTTTTCAATTCCCGCATCCCTCTGTTACGAAACTTGTTCTCAAGGCCAATGGATCCTTTGTCTAATCTCGACTTGGATCCTTGTCCGATAGACCCACTCAGAGGATCTTTGATCGTGGATTCGTAGGACCTGCTTTGTAACGATTCGATATTTTTGCAACGTGAATTCTACTCGTGTGTCTGTAACTCGATTTGCAAGATGCATCAGTGCACTTCTGACGCAAACGTTAACCAACTGCATGCACGAGTGGTGTTCCTCGTTTGCTCGACAGTCTTCGAGTTTTTATTTCCCCCTCAGTCGCAATGCTACTTCCGAGAACGCTGCACTTGATTTTCCAGTAATGGTCTCTGTCTCAGAGTCCAGTTTCCATTGTCGAACACCAACCAGATGTTTTCTGCGCCTAACTTGCAATATAATTCTCTCTATAGACATCTCGAGATATTTAACAAGTTAAGCGCCATTTCTATATAATATATTCTGGCCTGATGGACCATCTGTGTTTGTTTGGACACTGTGTAATAAAGAAACATAATTTTTTTTCTCTTACATGATAGCGCTTAACGTGTTAACCCCTTACCCTATAACATCGTGTTGACGACTTCAAAATCATTAACCGAACCAGGTTTACCTCAAAACTATCGAGAACAATGTATTTTTGAAGTTTGTAGACGTAAAGAAAATCGTAGGGCAAGGGGTTAATCTTCAAAAACACTTCTAACAATGGCGAAGCGATAGCAACTGGTATTTGTTCTACAATTCGTGCCACGTGTTTCGTACAATAATTGTGCACATCTAGCGTGTGAAACGACCCCAGTTCTACCTGTTTCAGAATAGAAATAATTATACCCGTCGCTGAATTCGATTAAGGGAACGGCTAAGGAAACATCGAGAACGGGTCGGCAGAAAATGGTTCTGGAACTGGCATTCGACTTTCTATCGCTCGGTCATCTTCGTTGCTATATTTAGCCGCGAAGTTTCGCTCTGAAATGATTCTGTGGAGCATCGAAAGCCCACGGGACCCACGCTAATACGTGTCTCTCGGTGCATCTGTTTCGTTATTATCTCGTTGATGTAGGTGTTTGTTTAAAGTGCCCGGCTACTTAAAATAATCTGTTGCACACGCAGGAAAACAAAATTGTCGCCGGTTACCGTACAGGATGCACACGGTCATGTCGTCGAAAAGTCGATTGCTTTGCGTCTTTGAACGGGAAGCTAGCGATGGGCTATCGTACGATTAATTTGTACAATTAATACGTTCGTTGCAACCCTTCAAATATTTACAGTAAATCCTCGATGAGTGTTCGGAAGCTCCTCAGCACCGACAAGGAGAGATCTCTAGGTATAACGCTGAATTTTTAATGAAGTTTAACTTAGCGATAGAGCTTGGAATTCTGAAGCAAATATTTGTTTCAGCCGAATATGGCCATTAGCTTATGAAATATTTAATGTTCAGTGTTGAGAAGCCTTCGAATACTTATGGAGGATTTACTGTATACATTTACATAGAAACATTCACCGCCGTGTATATAATTATTTTGCCCTTTCTTTGAAATTGAGGGGCATAGTGGAAGAGTGGTAGATGCCACAATACTATATATACAAATTTACACAACTAATTTTAGCAAAAGTAAGGTTAGAGCTTGTTGATGGCAAACTAATGGAAGGGCATGTGCCCCGTTTCCACTGAACCCCTCATTATCATAAACGTCACCGTCGACGGTTCAAACCTCGCTTTCCAGATAGCACATGACGCCTCAAAGACGTCCATTTTACGGCTATTTTAGGTCAAAGATGCCTTTGAGCCGCCTTCAAGGCGTCATTAGACATCGTGTGCCATCTGGGTTGCTTCTATCCAGCTCTAAGGGTTAAACGAATCACGTATCAGATATTGTCAAGTATTTAAATTCGCTTTCTCGGTACAAAGAGCGTAGGAAAGTCGCGGAAGAAGCGAGTGGGCAGAGGCGCGGGGACGAAATAAGGAGAAAGACCGTGCGGCGAAGTAATTGGTGGCAACATTCGACTCGTTGAACCGTAAATTGATCCAGATCACGAATTTTCGTCTTCCTACGCAGGGATGCATCAATTATACGGTTAACGCGTTAAGCGCCGTGGCCAATTTCGCTTTTGTTTCTACTTGCGCCGCACGATTGTCAATTCTCGTATATACATATTACGACACGATCCGTCACCAGTGACCGACGCGACAATCGAACAGCAATTTCGTTCCGTCCGACATCGGTGACCGGCGCAGGGACGTTCCACGTGATGAAAAAAACTAGATAGTCGCACGATGACTAATTACGATCACGATTGTGGAATTTCTGATAACAGATTGCGAGATCAACGGTACGAAACAACAATAAAATAAAGCATCCAATAAATCTTAATACTATTTACATGTTGTTATCAACGTAGTAAAGGCTCCAGTACAGAATTCAAAATTCTTCTAATTAAAGGTTTTAGATATTAACATCTGAAATTCTGAATTTGCATAAACTTCCGGGTTAATTACATGCAAATCGACTGCATTTGTCACCGTTCGAATCAGTTTCAGAGCTTGATGATTGTGTCATAACGATTGTTCGATACTTCCTGCGCGATAATATTCGTCGAAGCGACGCTTCGGTCGCGGTTCTCGGAGAAATTCTTTCGGCCCGGTTCTCACGGCGTCTGTCCCGTGTTTAGTACGGACAGGGAACGGTTCCAGGAGCAGCGGGCGTATCGAATTCGCTTCGTTCTCGTACGTGGACCGAAAGAATTCGGAATCGGAGACGCCTCTTGCCCCTCTTCGGCGACAACGGAGGAGCAGCACGCGTGTTCACGTCGTCGGTCACGATAAAGTCACCGTACCGTCGTTGCAACCGTTCCTGGAAGAAGCGTGCGCTCTGTGAGAAATATCGGTAATAGTGGGCGTACCGAGAACGTTTTCCTCGCGAGAAGACGCACGCGATATTGGGAGCAATCGGATTACGAAATGGAAAGAGAATACTCGACCGATATACAGACTCCTCTCGATTATTGTCTAGCTCAGGGTTCGGCAAATTATTTTTTTTTAAAGGGCCAAATAGTAAATATTTTAACCATTGAGAGCGTTATAGCTAAGCACCCGTTATAGCGTGTACTTTGAAATTTAAAAAAATATTTTTAAGCTTGTAAATACTTCTTGCTTGTTCTTCATGATTATTGTCCAGGCGTTATCCGAACCACTGGGGAGGCGTGGAAGCTGTCAAACGCATACTTTGTTGCCGAGGCTTACAGGGAGAAATACTTCAGATCCTCGTAAATTCGTATTTTGCCGGGGGGCCAACAATGTATTCGCTTGACAGGTGAATCGACTGAAAAACGAATTGCAAATTAAACGGCCCTTAACGGTTCGACATGTTTAAGTTAGTTAAAGTTTGTAACATGTTTCTCCGAACGGAAAAATGCTAGATCGAATGCCAAGGATTTCGTGCCGGTGAATTGGTATCCGCTGAGAAACGAATCGAATCAGTTTAAGCGGGTTAATTATTCATTAGTGTGGTAATTAGTTTCAAGCGGGGTGTCATCGTACCGATGTTTCGACTGTCGAACGAAAGGGGGGAAGTAGCATCTTCGCAGATAGATCACTGATCTACGCCACTGAGATCCAGAAACGAAGGCGCTGCCGGTGATACAGGCTCGTTGCGCGTTCCCCGTTCCGTCCAACTCTCAGTACGCTCGTGTCTCTCGAACCAGCCGGTCGTTGTTTCGGTTTTGCAGCGTTTTCTGTGGCGCGCAACATCCACGCGCGATCTTGATAGAATTTACGTGCAGCATCGGTCCAGAAACTCTGTGAATTTATTATTTACAGAGAATTAATATCTTGGTATTCAGAATCGTCCACGTGGAGAGATTTCCCTGTTGGAAATTGTCGATAAAAAAATTGTTGAAGAGTGGGTGGTGTTCCAGGGAGGTAGGAAAGAAGAGAAACATTGAAAATAGAAAACGGGTACCCCGTGTCGGAAGATCGAGAAACCGCGACGGATCGTCGTGAGGCAGACACGCGTTCCACAGCACGCGAGGCTCGTGCAACGAGAAGAAAAAGAAGTCGGGCAAGAGAAGGCAAAAGAAAGGACCGAGAGGAAAGGTTGGCGGGCGGAGGTGAGGGGCCAAAGGGTCGAATTTTCGATACACTCTTGCCCACGGTGGTCGGTCCTGCTCGCAGTTCTCCTTCTCCAATTGGGGAGAAAAACCCACCGGACTGGTTTTAAAGAGGGGCCCCTGGGATGCGGGACATTTAACGTCTTGATTCATCTCCCTGGTCTACGAATTTCTGGAATCAGATGAACGACGTGTAACGTGCAGTGGAGGACGCGACACGTTTTACAGCGTATTGTTATTAGAGAAAACCCTGTGAGACATATAACACTAGAACTACATCAATTATGAACGTATATATACATCTAACGAAACGATAAAGACGAGACAAACTTCTGAAAATAGTCAATAAATGTTACCGATCTTTGTAATATTTAATTTTGTATTTTTGTAATATTTTTATTTATGAGAATACGTACTTTGGTAATATTTTAATCATCGTTATAGGAGTGTACATTTGACTGTTTTGCGGTAGTTCTAGTGTTAAAACACTGTCTTCTTGTTAGATTCCTCGGTGTTCGTTTCCTGGCATCGCACCCGGAGAAAGCACGACGAGTTACGTACATATATATCGTTATCGCGACAGTTTTAGCGGTTGTGTCATCGCGGAAGGTCGCAGAGATGTTTGGATGACACTGACGAATCGCTCTTGGAAGACCCGCGATAAGAAGAGTCCGGTAGCTGCGATGGACACCCTGGATATAAACAAACTGCCGATACAACCAACGGGAGAATTCGAGTGGCTCTGAACAGCTTCGAAGAGAACTAGAAGACCTGTGTATACACAGATAAAGACTGTATATAGTTATTGTTCTACGTAACTCGAAGAGGAGTGACGCAAAGAAACTTGAAGCTCGTGTATATATATATATACACACCGTGTTGTTGTTGTTGTCATTGATATCGAGATGACTTCCGTGCTGTCCGAAGAGGAAACGAAGATCGCGAAGCTGAAGCAGAAGCTGATGAACGACGTCCGCGGGAAGGAAGAGGCACGGTCGTTCTTGAGCTTTTCCAGGGAGAATCTGAGCATCTCCCAGTCGGACTTGGAACATGGTTTGAACAGGCAACGCTTTCGTCCCGATCGGAACACCGTTTTGAGCATCGTCGCGCTGACGATCGCTCTGCTCTGCCTCGGTTTGGAAACCTGGAAACTGCGTTGCTCGTTGATAAACGCGCGGGAAATCGAGGAACTGAAACGGGACGTGGAGAGCTTGAAGCATCGGTTCCTGGAGGAGGATCTCTTGGACGAGCTGAAGGCCTTCGAGGAGCAGGTCAGTAAACACACATCCAGCAGCAGATCATTCCCGATCATATTCCGAGTGTCCTTGAACGAAAGAAACAATCGGATCGAATTACGTATCGTGATATACATAAGCTGAAAACTGTACTGTAAGTTCGATGGAAAATTACGCAAGTCTCTTACTGTTTCTTTGCTCTCGCTTTAAAAATGATCGATAAGCTGTAATCGACAGATAATGCGAATGGCTCTGTTCGAAATCGATGCACGTTCATATATCGATGAGTATTTTTTGTTGCACCGGATGTTGTAGTGATAAATCGATACCAATATCGGTAAATGTTAGTGTCGTCGATTCACGTTCGATTGGACGCAATCCGTCGGCTTGATTCATCGGTCGGTTATCAATCTATGCCGATCACTCGATGTATAATTCGCTTCGTTGATGCAGCGAGTGATGATCGATTCGGACCTGGAAACATAAGAAACCGGTGAGATCGTTGAGCAACCGGGGATAGTTGACGGAATTGAAGTACATACACGAGGGAGCAGGATCGAGTCGCGATACTATTAATTACAGACGATGATCGCCGGCGACACGATATTCAATAACAATCAGAGAAACCGGGTTATCGAATCGGGACGCGTGACACGGAAAGGTCGACGATAAAATATCAACGACAACGTGTCCGATCATCAAACAGGTTCGATGACCTCCGAGGAACAGTTGCGTCTCGCCGGGGGCTACGAATATTATCGAACAAATTATGCAATTCACGATGGAATCTTTAATGCTTCCGGATGTTCACGGCTATTCGAACGGCGCGCTGCTCGATCGGAAACAGGACGACGTTCGACTTTCAATGAATAACCGCGAAATTCCTATTACGTATTAATTGACTTTCACAAAAACTTAAGCTAATCGAACATACCAGAAAGCAGAGCAAAATTTTATTCGAACGATACATGACTTTTAACTAATAGTTTCGACTTCTAACCTAATAGTTAGAGTCCACTGTAATGAATTTCCCTATCTCTGGCAGAGAGTGTACAAGGTTGATCACGGTGGACCAGAGATGGGCAAACTAATTATTCAGATAAAAAGTTTCGAATAACAAATAAAACATTTCTCGAACAATTATTTAATCTTATTAACTCTTTAAAGCTCAGAATGACACCTTTAGGTACTGCTGCTTTTCACTGTGTATTATTCGAATAAAATTCTGCCCAACTCTGCGGTGGACCTGTCAATTTTACACCAAAGAACCCTTCATATCTAATATGGTCGTAGAGTTCAGTTTCTTTCTGTATTCCTCTCGCAGTTATACGCTGGGGAGTCGAACGACGACGATGACTCGGGCGAGGCGGACATAGACAATGCTGACTACGACTCAAACTACGAGGACACCTATGCCTTGCAGGACTACTCGTCGGACTATCATTCGCCGTTATCGTACGGCGCCAGACCGTCCGATTTCCCCGAGTATTCTTCGACAATTGCGCCGGTCCCGTCCCCACCGGAGCCAAGCACCGACAAAGCAGCGTTGGAAATGTTGGCGGCAACTCGTCGAACAGACGCCAACGACGGTCAAGAATCGAAGAAGAATGGACGGTCGGGCCACCGTCACGTGGACAGGGAACGTCACCTGGAAGAACACGAGCGGAAGACCACAGAGGCAACAAAGGAAAAGCAGAAGAGTAATACCAAGCAGAAGAGGGATGTTCCAGACGGCCAGAATGCGATGAATCTTCTGCTGGAATGGAGAACAGCGTTGAAACGGAAACGGTCCGTTAACGAGCACAAGGACGCCTCGAAGAGGTTGAACGTTCAGCGACACGGCGATCGGAACCATACCAGGAGGATGATCACGACTGGTTCCAGTCCACAAGGTGACACGGCGGATAAACCTGACGGGGACAAGCAAGACACGTGAGTTAACGTTTACAATCATAAGTTGACTGCGGATGTTTATGCAAATATATATTTTTATCTGTTTACTCCAAAAAGAATACATACATCTTTAAAATTGATTAAACTCTTAAGTATAGTGAATTCGAGAGAGTAGTGTGTGTTATAAATGCATAAAATCCGCAGTCCACTGATAACATTTACTGCATATTCGATAAGTGTCCTCATACTTACGAGCGGGAGAGTATTTGTAAGGGTTGTAAGAGAATTACTTTAGTCTCCACTCGTCAGATTCTTTTTCCTCAGAAGTATATATTCCACACATTCCTCGTACCATCCTTCGAAATTTTATAAAATATAAATTATCAAATAATTTTTATAAAAACAAATAATATGAATATTATTACTATTACATATAATAAACATTATTAAATTAATATTAATTTGCAATTATATGAATTAAATTCATTTCTAAAAACACTAGATATCTAAAAATCTGAATTACCTATTATACATTTATATTCAACGTATTCTTCGCAGTACAGTAATGGTCATATGCGGTTCAGGATTTACTGTATACCGTTGCAAGCCAACGATCGTGGTTAACATAAAAACCCCCGGGCGATTAATTCGCAACAGGATGGTTATCCACTTGGGTCCAGAATATGTACGTGACTTAGCTGCTTCTTTCGTCCACTTCAGGTCGATCGACACACGTGGCAGACATCCCCCTAAGAAATACTACACCGTCTCGGCCCAAGACGCCGGTTACGATTTCATGTCGGTCGAGACACACCGTACGAACGGTTCGATCAACGGGCAACACCAGCCGAGAAAATCGGCTCGAAGGCTGCGAAAACATTTGACCGTGCCCAGGCAGGTTTTTGCCGCGCATTACAGCGCCGACCGAGAGCTTCCGGGAGTCAGCGAGTGCAACCACAGATGCGGTCGGCTCTGCAACGTTACAGATACGGGGCATTGTCACAAGGATCGGATCTTCACCGCGTGGAGGGCCACCGATTGGGTGGACCAGCTGATGAGCCAGCACTTCAACATGCAAAACGACGGTAGTCTTGTAATAAACAAGGACGGACTGTACTTGGTCTACGCGCAAATCCATTACGTGGACACGGTCCACGAAGCTGGATTCAATTTGGAGGTCAACGACCGGGTGATCTTGAAGTGCACGGTGAGCGATACTTTCTTTGGTTATCACGCGATAAGGGAAAGGTCCTCGAGTAACTCTTCGAGGTATTTACAGCAGCGTTAGAGCTTGAAATTATGAAACAAATATAAATTTGGTTTACAACCCAGACGGCTTAAAGGCGTTTTAGATCTAAAATGGCCGTAAAATGGGCGTCTTCAAGCCGTCATGTGCTATCTGGGAAGTAAGAAGTTGGCGTCAAGACCTGAGAACCTTTCCCTGCCTGCCGTCCGATGTTACCGATACAATAAAATTACTCTTGCAGGTGTCGAGGTCTTGTAAGAAAATCGACCAGACATGCTTCTCGGCGCAAGTGACGCTTCTACGACAGAACGACTCGTTGGCCCTTAAAGAGACCGGGGAATCGCCAAGGGGAGCCGTTCTCGAGGCGATCGACAGCTTCTTCGGCGTGGTCAGACTCGGGGACGTCAGGACTCTGTCAAGACGTGTCTCGTCGCAATAGTTCGTGTCACACGGATGTACACGAGTCTACGAAACCGTTTCTTTTTGTTACATCGACCAGGCGCACCGAGTGTGCCCGACTCTAATTTATTCGAACGCTGGAAATGCGTTCCCTTTTTTTTCGTCGTACCGATGGAACTCCGACCGTTCGAGGTCGTTGGCTCCGTTCGGCCGCGTACAAGCGTGCCCACGAGTGTAAATAACGTTACTGTATTTTTTTTACCGCAGAGTAATTTTATATAAGGCGTCCTCGATCTTCAACAGTCCAAAGAGTGCGTGAGAGTGCGAGCGATAGTTCAGTAGACCGATATTGTAGTGTATACTCGTCCAGATAGAAATAAAGCTTTTTCTCCGTTCGGAAAGTAAGTTTGTGTCAGTTAGGGCAAACTCGCTGGCAGGTCGGCTGTTGCCTGCAGTACAATCTCGCCCGGCGGCTGTCGATCGGGATCAAGTCCCCGGGCGAGTACATCAAATCGACGATGAAATTCGGCCTGAATAGTTTTGTAGGGAACGCCGTTCGACGATGATCGACGGAGACCGCGTCAACACTAGGATCATCTTCTTTGCACGTGTACAGCTGCGTCGGTTGTAACGTAACATACTCTGGGCAGGAGTTCCTCTTCGCGTAATGCTCGAACGACGCTTCCTCGATCGGGCCGGTAGTCTGAAAACCATTCGAATGTGAGACAATTGCGAAACCCATCTGCACCAGAGATTAATTCGACATTTTTTTAGCGAAAGAAAATCGACGACTGGTCGTTACTTCGGGCACAGCTATCTCGATCCAGGCTTTCCCGTATTCACCCCTGACCAAAGCAGCGGGTAGATGCACTCTGTCCGCTATTACTTTGAACAGCAATGCTCGTTCGAGGTAAGAACCGACTCGCAGCATCCCTAACGGTATCACGCTGGTCTCTGTGTTGGCCTTGATCTCTTTCAAATGAACATCCAGCTGATGGTCCACGCATCTGATCAGCTGATCCGGCCCGGACATTTGTCTGGCCACGAATTTGGCCAGCATCGTGGCACGCATGGCCACGTAACTAATGTTCGCCAGGCCAGATCTCGTCTCGGATGTTCTGCGTTAGAGGTGTACACGGAATCAGGGGGATTGGCAGGGAAGAAAACGTTTCGAGTATCAATTAGGGGGACACCTACACGCATTTCGATTCTGCAGCGATCAGCTTGCATTTGAACAGGTCTATGTAATCGTGGAGACATGGATCGCATTGCAGACGACCGAACTTCGAGTCCATCACCAATGCCTCGAGGTACGTCGACAGAAATACTCCCTTACGGTGGATTTCCTCGACGCTGATGGTACTAAGATTTTCTAGAATATCAAGAGCCTGACACGTGATGATCCTGTACCGTGGTAGAATCAAGGTGCTTGCCTTCTAAGATCGAGTGATGCAACAGTTCCGACGACTCGGACCGGTGAGGCGAAGCACAGTTCACCACGTAAACCGGTTCCAGTGGGCAGAACTTGAACCGGAAGATGTCTTCCAGGATAGGAAATCTGCGGTCGAAGATGCATTTCAAGATCGTTCTACTGTCAGTCTAAGGAAACTTTGATGCTTCAAAGTAATCCGTATTGTTATATTTTATAAAAAAAATTCATCGATCGTCTTACGGGCAGGTGTGCCTCCGGAGTACGTAAAATCCATCTTTGGTGACGTCGTGCAGCGAAAGTCGTCCAGTGAAAGCGAACTTGATCGGCAGATGGGAGTCGAACAGCGCCCCTATGCACGTGTCCCAGGAAGGGATAACTCTCGCGGTGGATCGGTTGTTCAGCATGCTTGGGTCATCAGGTTTTCACCGGTTCAATTTGAACGATTGCGAATTTCTCTTTTGTACGTTAAAAAATATATCCTGGGGCTTACTAATTTAAATATCTGGCCTGCACGAAAGCGTCAGCCAGAACCGGATCCACGCATAACAATTGAACAATCTGAGCGGCTGCGTTCCTTATTGGAATCGACCGAACGTCGCATAATAGATTGTACAATCTGCTTGGCCCGTGGACCTTCAGAAAAGCGGATCTTCCAACGTTGTCCATGCACAGTACAGAAAGAGCATTGCAACAGGCGATCTTGTAATCGGTCGTTATAGGACACGTCAGCTGACAAAGAAAAATTTGACTTCTTTTAATGCAAAAAGTTTCATTATTCTCTGCGTTAATGTTAAATGTGGAAGTTTACCTCGAAGGATGTGCATATCACATCAATCACGTCAGTGCTAATAATGGAACTTCGTAAAGACTGATTCTTTGCTATTGTTGTTAAGCACTCGACAGCCCCAATCAGGATCTCTATAGGCACCTTCTCTACAGTTTGCTTCATCAGCCATATGAGGTAATTCTAAAGGATTGTTAACATGTCTGGCATAGGTTGAAACCAGGAATTTAAGGCAGTTTAAACTAATAAAGTTACTTGTCCCTGAATGTCCAAGAAATCATGACAATTTTGTATGTCACATTTAAGCAGCTGGGTCAAAGCGAACATGGCTGCTTGCCTAACAGTCCACTTGAAAGTCTCTGTTTTCAGGATGTCTGGAATAAGTGTGTAAATTAGGAATGTAACTATAAGGAAAATTTTAGCATCTGAGCTACCTAAAATATTCTTCATGCAATTGCTATCGGTTAGTTCTTTAGCAGCTTCAGCATATAACGCCATCATACCAATCCCATGGCAGCTGATCTCATACACGCTTGCTTGCATATTGCCCTGCACCGTGTGCACTAAATGATCTATAATACCATAAGAGTAGAGTGCCTACAGAGCAAACGAGTATTGAATCAGATATAGTAGAATTTAAATAAAAAAACTTCAATCCCCAAACCATTGGCATTGTGCAGCTTGGACTTTATAGAATAACATATGTATTACTTTTCTGCCCAAAGGTGTGTATGCTAGGCGCACAGCTACATCAAGGGCTTCCTTCAGCAGGTTCACAGTTACAGGATTATCAGATGCCAAACAAAGAATCCTAAGTGCCTCTGCATGCAGATCTTGCCATTCTTCGTTCTAAATTGATGCAAGTGTACGCCCATTAAATGTTACAGGACACATGCAACCGGATCCTTACATCTAAAAACTTCATCAAAGCTTGGAGACCGTTTGATCTTCTAAAATTATCCTGCATGCTATCATCTTGGTTTCTGCTGACCAAATCAGCCACGATCTTTAGAGCAAGCCTTTGGATCTCGGGATAAGGTGAGTCATAGAGGTCATAGATAAGGTTCAGGTTAAAATTCTGAAAGTTACAGAATAAGTATATATTAAATATCATGGAAATAGCACAAACGTGTACGTCTAAGATTAAAGAAATTTTACAAAATATGTCGTTCAACTGGTCATCCTAGTACACCTTTGTGTTTATGATCGCTATTGCTCCGATAGGATCTTGTAATATATTGTACATAATCTGTAAGTTGTTCCTTTTAACATCCGGGTCAGGTGATTGGAATCTTTCGAACAAAAAATTCATGTGCGGGCACTCCTTTAATAATTGTGCTGCTCCGAACATATCGTTCGATATTTCTGCCAATATCAAAGAGGAGAATTCCTGCATGAACAAATCTTTGTCGTTGATGAGAACCTTCGTGAAATGAAGAATGTAGTAGCCGGTGTCCATCAAGAAATTCCGAACATTCGGGATGCCTATCATTTCCGCTAGTAATTTCGCTGCAAATCTGTGCCCCACGCGACGTGTCAAGGAATATTTAAACATTTATGAAAATGATTAACTTCGCGTAAAATCAACGTGTACTCAAGTCCTTAAATTAAATAACCTTCGCGTGAATAGATCCTCGTGTTCAATCAACGGGATCACACTTTCCACGATCTCGAGATCGAACAAGATTTCCAAATTCCCTTTTGATTTACTGCCGTATTTCGAAAGAGCAGCGGCCGCCGCTAAAAGTACAGGTTGCTCCTGGCATTTCAACAGCAAGATCGCTGTACCAGGATATTTCGCTTCTAAACGAAGTGGATCGAACTTGTATTTACTTTGTTCTTCGCGATCCACCCGTTCCTTTCCCTTCTCCGAACGTTTCTATTTCAAAGTTTACAAGTGAACCAAGGCTGTCGAAAAAAACGTAACGTACACACGCGTATACATAATGTCGATTATTACTTCAATCCTTTTTGGTCCCATGTCTCTTCATTTCAGATTTTCATTAATATTTACAGCGAATGTTCATCGCGACGCTTAACAAACAATATGTGTATAATGAATATTGCCGCAATGAACGAACAAAGATTATTCTTTAAATGCCTAAAGTTTGCTTCGAAAATGTACTTTAATTGTACAATTTATTATACTTAACGGGGTGCTTCTTTGATTGCCATACATTCGATATACGCACTTTTGGTGATTTAATATTATACGCTCTCGAACTTTCTTAACGCGGGAATATAATCTTAAACATTATAGAAAATATATAAAATCTCTCTCTCTCGCACGATATAATAATATATATCTCTCTTCGTGATTTGATACTGCGAATTACTAGAATATAAATGAAATTGTGACAATGGTAAAAAAAAAAAAAAAATGAGATCGGTTTGACTACAACTACGCGTGGTTCTCTAATAATACTACAAACGTAGCCACGTGTGAATATATTGTTTATATATATAATATAGCTGCCTCTTTTATGGTAAAAAAGAGATAGAAAAATGCATATATTCCATTGACGTGATTTTGTCGGTGACTTGTACTATTATAAAATATATTACTATTATAACGTGTGTTGTTCTCTTCGAAAATTACTGACATATCCTACAAGGCACAACATTGATTCTTATAAAGCTAAAATCAGTATAAAAAAAAAACGTATAAAGTAACGATATATATATATATATACACTACAAAAATATGAATTTCTAAATACATATAACAATGACGTATTTATGGACGGATAAAATGTTTAGCCGAACCGTAGAATATTATTCAAATTCAGTCGTTGGAACATTCCTTATTTTTAACCTCGAAATTTATCGTTGGCGGTATCTCTTGTGCGTGAAATATAACTCATCGTTCCGCGATAATGCTAACTACAGTGATCCCTCAATGAATGCGACACGAGCAACGGCGTTATTCCCGCCACTGGTGAATCTCCTTGTGGAACCAATCAAAATAGAGTAAATAGAATCTAAGCAGAGTCTCGAGTTGGGGCAAAGAATAAATTTATGATGGGCTGAAAATCTTTCAGTTTTGCCACGAATGCTCCGAAATCGACTCGAATATGTCGCACTCATCGAGACATTACTGTAGATCTTTTCTTTGCTAGAAATCATTAAATTGTTCTCGGTGTGTCTTTGTCTACAATAAATAAGAAAATCGTGGATAAAGGTACACAATCAAGATTTATACAGCTGTCTGTGGAACACCTTGGACAAGCTGAGTCCTACTTTTCCGCAACGAGGACTGACTCATCGCTTTATTCAGCTTAGGCTGCCCGTTCGGTGAACTGGTAACGAATCCTTCGGTGCGCATATCTTTTAATGAAATATTGGAGTTACTTCTGAGCGATGGAGTCGAGCTGAACTTCCGGTTGTGCGCCAAACGTTCCTGAAGTTTCCCCTCATTCTGTCGTGATATTCTTGCTCTGAGTGGCGGTGCGTCTCGGTACTCGTAAACGTTCTCCTTGGAGGCACGAGTCAGATTCTCGATTCCCTCCGAGGGTTCGTCGTCTCGTACCATCAGGATGTCCCCGCTATAGTAGTGATCAGATTGTCTGGAAGAGTCATCGTAAAAAGGACTGTACATGTATCTGCTTCGGATAAATATTAAAAAATCTGAATGGTAAAATGACACTGCGATAAGAATATTAATTACAGTCTTACCGATAGGAAAGAATCATCGTGAAACCATAGAAACTACGTACAAAGTGTTTAAACACAGCATGAATGAGTAGTGTTATAGTTTACCTGCGTATGATCTGGCAGCCTTAGTTTTGCTGCATGAATTGCAAGTAACGATAAAATTAATCGATGGCATTCTATGAGTGTTAAACCGACATTAACCGAATATAGTTTGAACAGGTGTAAAACCAGAACCATATCCCGCATGCGCTACAGTTATAGCAAGCCCAACCAATCTGGAGTATACGTAGTCATATGGGTTTGGTTCTGTTTACCTTTTCTTACCTTTTGGCGTTACGCCAAAGCATACAGCACACTACAGAGAGCACGATTAAGAGCAGACAGGCCGTAGAAACTGACCAAAATGCAATCTGTAAGGGTTGCTTCGGCTCCCACCAATACTGCAAATGAAGTAGAAACGGATAAATAAATATGCCCCGGATCTAGAGAAATATGCAAGGTAGTGATCTTACTTCGGTGACTGGGGGATACGTAGGCACTAAGCGACCAATAACGGTCGGCAGATAAGAGGACCAAAAAGCGCTTTCCGTTTGTCTGTAATTCAATAAAATTGAACTGTTGTAGGTTGTATTGATGTTCAGGTATCGTAATTGCCCCTGCTTGGCAACGTCCATATGCAAGCCCAAAATTTGGGAAGGTGTAGGATTTCTGGAAAAGAGTAGTGTGATCTGTACTGTATGCTAAAACCTAAAAAAATGGTTGTCTCTATGATATAGCTAAACGTACCCATACGTTGCAAAATTTGAATACGCTTTCATGAAGAAGTGACTCATATTGCGATCATTATCAGTCCACATATCTCGTTTTAGTTTCCATTTCTGAGGGAAGAATTCTATAAAATTGCACTTTCTTATTACAGAATCTTTTACAAATATTTTAAGATATTGTATACCCACCGACATCCATGAAAGGTGCTCCTGTGAGCCAAAGAAGTTCAGCATTGTGAGGCACTCTTCGCCAGTGTGGTAATTTCAGGGTTTCCACAGTTGTGTTCAATACATATAAATAAGTAGGCACATGTTTCTCCACTAAGAGCTTTGCAATTTTGTCGAACGGAGCCACATAATGGAAATCAGTCAGCAGCTGCACACATAATATGATTAATTCCTTTCTATAATAGTAAAGTAAGCATTTACAACTGCAGTACGTTTAACTTACACTGATGTATTGATCGCGAATGTGCGTAATATTTTTTGGATCTGGCCAGTACGTGTACATATATTTTATGGCTTCATAAACGCCTTGAGGATTGAGAGTGTAGTTATACTGAAGAACAAGTTCCCAGATCTTTTGGTCGAATAATTGCGAATCTACTATGTACTGATTCCTTGCCAATGTGGCATTATTATCTGGAATATAAAAATATTATTATATTACATACTCAATAGAGTAAATCATACTTTACTTACATATTAGATAAGCTGCTTCTTGAGTAGTTACACCAGCCATATATGCCAAATTATTTTTGAATCTATGATTTTTAATAGCGTCTTCGGGTATTTCTGTGAAGAAGCGCCAATCAGATGCTCTCCAGTCTTCGTATAAATTATCGCTCGGTACAGTAAAATTCACATCAAACACAGGTGCCCATGGGAACATCCCAACATGTGGTTTCAATTCAGAGTTACCCAGTTCAAGGAAACTTCGACCATCCTTTAAACACTGAATTAACTTCCAACTACTTTCTATGCTGCAACCTAACATTTCAGCATATACTCGGGAAGTATTCTGCGCTCTATACTTGTCTATGATAACTGCCCAGTCTGCTAACGCGGAACCCGACTGAGCTATCACTTTCGATACCATTTCTCTAGTTCTGGGTGCAACCATTAATAAACCAGCACTTGCTGCACCAGCACCTGGACCAAAAAGTGTTATTGCATCGGGATTACCATTGAAAGCTCTAATATTATCGTACACCCATCGTAGTGCCATTGCTTGATCCAAAATCCCATAGTTTCCAGGGCTGTTCTCATCCCCTGTACTTAGAAATCCCAATGCCCCCAATCGATAGTTAATAGATACAACTACTACATTGTAAAATGCAGCCAGCATATGAGCAGGAAATAAGTTACTAGCTCCATGAGCAAACTCTCCACCATGAATATAGAACATTACAGCATACGGTTGAGCTAGTCCAGACCCGATATTGGGTGTGAAAATATTTAAATACAAACAATCTTCGTCTACATCTCTAACTCCTTTAGTGGCACCGGTATATGCACTCGGTTGAGGACACGCTGGTCCCCAGTCAACAGCTTGTAACACTTGCCAACCCCTGTGCGGTCTAGGAGGCTTAAAACGGCCCTCCCTTATAGGTGGCATAGCATAGGGAATACCCAAAAATACGTTCACATATTTTGTCACTCTTTCAACCGGTAAACTCCAAGGTCTGTGTCTTGCTTGTGGATCGTCGTACAAGTAAACTTTAAAACCTTGCACTTGTCCATAGGTGGTAGTGACAGTGATATCTCTTTCCAAGTTTTTGGAATCAGACCGTTCTCTTCCTTGAAGATCCTCCCGCCATCCGCCTAATATTCCAGGCAAAGGTAATCTTGAAGTAGTATCCTTAAAAACAATAATAAATTCTGTAAAAAAAATGCCAGCAACAAAAACACTAACTGCCACTTAAACTATCTCTACTCCTATGATTATAGCGTCAGTATTAATCCAAAACTTAGCATCTCTTTAATTATTTGTATCTCTAAAGTAATTCAACATCTCCGCACTACCATCCTGTAAAAGCACATTATTTATAATCAAGATCACAGAAATCCAACCCTTTCGGATCACCCGGTATATTTGTTCCAATGAAAGTTTTGCATCGCTTATGGGAGTGACCCAGTACACTTAGCTGTGAGCGAACGTTACAATAACGTCATTGATTTTTAAGAGAAACGACGGAATGTTTACAGAGAAAACTATTCAGATCTTCACCCCATTCATCGGTTTTTCTTACACGTTGTTCGGCTTACCTCGTAATGGTATCGATCCTCCGGAGATTTGGTGGGTCCTTTGTAAACAGGGTCCAGGTAACTGGGACGGTAACCGTACCGTCTATCCTTGTAAATATATGTGTCGGTCCGGCGATCGGGCCCATTTGGTGGCACATAGACACCGTCACGGCCATAGTACCGATTACCAGACGATATTTGTTCCTGACACAATACCGTAAACGCAAGGAAACACAGAGGAAAGCAGACGCTACCAAGTGTCCTGGACAGTCTGTACACGGCCATCTTACCGCCGCGTGCTATGCTCTGCCGTCGACTGGCGTTTCACTGCAACCAGGGAGAGAGTGAGACAGGTATGGTTGCTCGTGTGGTGGTAGCAGAACACGCAGGTAATATACGTGTGACACATCCCACATATATATACACACATGATTGTAAACCAGGGAACTCGGTCCTAACAGGAAACCCATAAGAGGAGCCGGGAAAAAGGGAAAGGCACTACGAAAGTAAAATCTTACAACTAGGCGTACGTACGTACATTCATTGAGTAGTAGGTATAGTATACACACGGTGTTGTACGCTAGAGGATGAAACGGTTCCACATAGGTATACAGAGCTTCACGATAAAGAGAACGTTGAACGGTACTCGCGTGTCGTTACGAAATCGACGATAGTCACGAACAGCACGCGGCATGGGCCAACACCCTTTGGGCCCGTCACGTTCGAAAACGATCGTTATTATTCCGCTTCTTGAACCATCCGAACACGGAGAATCATTTTCTGCGCGGAATATTTGAACATTTCGAACGAGATAGATTACTAGAAACCGATTGTGGAAATTAATAAATTATACACTCGAAGGTCCATCGGTTACTTACCGATCACTGAGTTGACGGATCAATACTCCTGTCGATGTACACTCGATCTGGTTCGTTTTCGTGAAACAACTCGAGGCAACATTTTAAAACGAGCTAGAATGGGAGTGAAAATGGTTTATGGTATATTAACGTTGCTCGGTCCAGTGTCCGGAGACCACTGAACGGGCAATGTTGTACTCGAGCGCAAATACGCGCTGCGATCGTTCGCCCACACACCAAGTACTCGCAGGAATGATCGAGGAGCGTGATCTACGAGCCCCTATGATCATCGAGGTATGCCCGTCGCGTGAATGAATGAGTCGACGTGCTGTCGTTCTATCGGGTGAGAACAAATTATGAATATAATTAAACTTTCATTAAAGGCTCTGCATCGATTGATCGAGTAGAATACGTGGACAAAGAAATAAGGAAAATGTTCACCTTTAACTGTAAATGATCTTCCTTTCAAGAAACACCACACGACGACAACGTGTATGAAAATCGTGACGACTACTTCTGTTTCACTCGGAGCATTCTAACGGAGATTACTTGGCTCGTGTAACGGTCACGCTTATCGCGAAGTGATTTTACCTGAAAAAGATTAGATCAGTGACGCTCATCGCAACAATTTCACTGTAATGCTTCGCTTAATACGAACACACATGTGCATACATACAGTGGCTCAGACTGAAAATCGACCTTTCTTATAACAATAAGTAAAAAATATTTCTATATTGATTATAGACATTTTTTATTTGTATTTAGTTAATTTTGCAACGGCGAATAAGGAGCGAATGTAGTGGACGATTTTCAGTGTGAGCCACTAAAAGCCAGATAAATGATTATTATAACATATTTGGTTACCGATCAGCTTCATATTTGCATCTCCAAATGATTATGGCAGAGAATATTGCGAATAGACAACAAGGGTCAAATAAGCGAAGTAAGAATGACACCAGTTGTTTTAGAGAAGCTCGACATCGCGATATTCCGACGTCCCTAAGAATTTCTCCAGCCAGCGGAAGAACAAAGTGAAATGTTTTTTTTTTTTTCATCGCGTCGGTCCTCCCCCCCCCTCGTGTGAGTTCTTCAATTTACAGCAATTGCTGGATTTATTAGCCGTGTTCCCCGCTCGACTTTACTTACATGGCAGTACAGTCCCAGTAAAGAACCGGGCCGAGTTTAATTACGCGCTATCCGCTTGGAATCGTCACGCTCGACGCAGCGGGGTCGGTTTCCAGCGTCCAGAATATAATAACAGTAGCAATCGTAGGATGATAACTGGAAAATTGAAAGGAGTGACTTAGCAATGCAGGAAAATCCATTGGAGATCTGAATAATTCATATATTTTAATTGTCCATAAAAATTGAAATTAATTTTTTAGATCGGTATACATACTTGGAATATATTGGATAATATTGACCATTTTTGGGGCTGATGGGATATGAAACATTTGTAGCTGTAGCTGAGAAATGAAAATCTCCTAAATTCGATCATCCCGTGGCGTCTGCCTTTGTCTCCGACGTTCGCGGAAAGTTGATTTAAATGGACGCTATTAGGCTCGTTGTTCGTGTCCTGTCGTGCGTACATCCCCCCTTCTTTTATGGGAACTTCGACATTAAAATAGTCTTTGAACTCGTGGGAATAAGACCGTGGATGTAATTATCGCGTATTACGTCTCCGCAGTTGTCGTTCGACAACGCAAGTAGCCACTGCATCGGACATCTCATTTACAGTATATTAAACCGAGTAATTTACCCTGTATTGTTACTATTCCAGACAGGAAGAACTGTTAGTTTCCAATAAAACCTTCAATGTTTTATTGTCTCGAAGCGAAATGTTGCTGAAACAAAAAATTTGCTATAATCGCGTTAAAGCTCTCTTGAAACCATGCTATACCTGATAAAAACATTTTCGATCGGTCTGTTAATAACAGAGTAATCTCTACTGATCACGATTCGTGGTTCACCCTGTATATCTTCCTCGGTATTGTTCGTACAGGGAAATCCCCGTAATGGTACCCGACAATCTGCAATAATAAAATGTTACCGTCATTACTGTAGGACCACTAGCCCCTCCGCTGTTTCACTCTTTCGATACCTGTCAATTTCGTTTTCCATGGACAGAAAGAAGTCCTTTGAAGGTGGCAGGGTGGGGGAGGGGACGGGGCAGGGCGATCCATCCCCGACACGTGGTCGAGTTCCTCGAGTGCAGGCACAGATGCACCGGTTGCCAGTGGTCGAAGGGTGGGGGCGGTGCGGTGGTGGAGCTGCTGCTGCTCGCTTACTCCGGGGCCCACTTGTTTCGTCGAAAGGTCGGGCTTGACACTCGAGAGCGCGTTGCCATTCCGACAACATCGGTCCTCGTCGTCCACACGTTAGCTCCTCCAATCGTGCCATTCCTTAAATTACCAATTTCTCATATACATACGAAAAGTTCGTCGGCAACAATCTTCTCGCGAATTCTTCCGAATCTTTCCAACTGGGACCAGGAAGACAGACACGTGGGGAAGTGTTTACTGTATCCGTAAGGTCCATTCGAGTGTCTCCGGGGGCATTTCGCACGGTCCACAAGAGGTGCAACGCGGGCCAGTGACGTACAGCTGAAAGAATGCTCTAAGCAGCTGCTGAGTAACAAAAGTTTCGAATCAGATTTTTACAAAGTTACTAAAGTTTTCGTTGAAATTATTTTTACGCACGTTCGATAAACAATGACGACGGAAACGCTGTCGCGCGAAGTGGACGCGCACATCGTGACCCTGCTCACGAGGATCTCCGCGCTGAAGGAGAATAACCCGGAGCTGATTGAACGGAAACCATCGGTGTCGATCGAGGCACGCAGTTTGGAACTCTGGAGAGCGGTCGCCGTCGAGTGTTTCGCGACATTTCTGTTCAGTCTGGTGGTTTCCGGCGCGGCTGCGTCCTCCGCAGTCTCTGGTAGCGGACTGTCTATCTTGGCAACTGCTGTCGCATCTGGATTCGCTATTGCTGCGATTTCTCTCATCTTTGGGCACATCAGTGGTGAGAATTACTTTGTTTCTACTATCAAACGGGGACCATTCTTTATCAGGAAATTAAACAGAATAAACGAACAACCCGAACGAGATGGGGAGGGTATGTAAAACATAAAATACCAGAAGGGATCGTTATTTAATCCTTAAGTTGTCGATCTTTGTTTACGTTCGCTTGGAATTGCTTTCGATTTCGTGATAAAGAATGGAGAAGGTCAATTAGGAGAGTAACATTTTGCTGCGAGTGTCCCGTTAACTGTGCCAGAGCCGCGCGAGTCTTCTGGTGGAAACGTCGCGCGGAGATATCGCTCCTCGTCGCGTTTACAGCTAACCCTCATAGTTCCTCTCGATTGGCTCGTTAACCGATTCTGCTGTTTCTGGCTCGCCAATATACAGTTATAGTCACAATTAAGTATACACCTTACAAAGGTGAAGTTTGTATAATACTTCTGTAGCATCCTACTATTGTAAGATCATGGCAGTGATATAATTTGATACGATTTTCTTAACATTTTCGGGATGAATAGGCAGGCGAAAAATTCGAAGCTGTGACCACAAAATTTTTCAACATGGTGAATTTACTATTATAGTTTGGGGCTCTTTAAAATCAAGTTCAGCTGCAGATGTATTCATGGGTCTTTTAGTAAGATCGTGGCCCAAAATATACAGCAAAGGTTGTTAAAAATTGTTTGCTGGACAACACTTTCAATATGAGAGAAATCAATATGAACAAATCCTATACTTTCAAAGTGTATACTCACTTTTGACTCTCACTGTATGTACGTAGCTTAGGCGGCAAGAATCAATGAAAAGCCCTCGACAAATACATTTGCACACACACACACACAGTCGTGTGTTTAATGTTCCTCGTTGCCGTCTAAGCGAAACACGATCGCGTACATTAGTTCAGCACGGCGAGAATACTCTCGACAAACGAATAGGAGCACGCGTTTGCGTCTGGAAGTTGATCGTGATCCGTGTTTGGGTAGCTCTAACCAGCGACATTTAATCTTGTCGCCTATCCATACGTATATATTATCCAAGAATCACTTCGTATTACGGAGTAATCGGCTTAGCGGGAATAATTAGACTGCGAATTTTATGCATTTGTAGATTACATTGCACAGGGGACAAAGCATAAGAAAATAGAGTTAATTATAAAATAGAGTTATTAAAACTTTGATATTTAATATTTTACCAACTGGTAGACTATTAAGAGATTTTTTAGTGGTTTTAGATATAGTGACTCACAGGTGTTTGTTCGCGAAAGACCTGTCATTTCTGTATGACCAAATCATGCACAAAAATGTGAAATTTATTTCAGAATTCGACAAAATTTGTCACAGGATGATAAAAGTATATATAAATAGAAATTGCATATAGATTTTTAGACTTAATTGTTATTTTATGTGAACGCATTCGTGAGTCACTGTAAAAAATCTATTAATTTACCTTAGATCGGATCTAGAATTAGAATTTACGAATATTATATATTTATGTATGTGTTTTACGTATATATTCCGGGGCTGGAAAGTCATTGCCCCACTCTAATCCCTCGGAATTCGTGAACCGGCAATAAAACCATAAAACGCTTTTGGACGCGCAGGTGGCCACGTGAATCCAGCTGTCTCGGTGTCTTTCGCTCTCTGCCGACGGATTTCTCTGCTCCGCGCTGCTCTCTACGTCGCTGCACAATGCGGAGGTGGAATAGCCGGCGCAGCGATGCTCTATGGGTAAGTTATCCTGAAAAACAATATTAATTATCGATAGCAGAATGTTTTCAATTGATAGAAATCTCTACATAAAGATTACAAGTCGGTTTTAACAGTACACTCACGAGCAAACTCGGCTTCCGTTGGGGGAAAAAACGGTATAGGGAATAAGGGCCTCCTACCATTTGGTAAATTTATTTCAAGTACTGAAATAAATGTTAAAATCGACTGTTAAATTGGCATAAATTTCAGTGATTCCCATACCAAGTTGTAGGATGCTTTTCTCAGTTAAGATTTTTTTTTTAATTTCCACGTCAGTGTACCTACTCGAGGTTCGAAGAAAAAAAAAAAATAAATCATCATGAACGTCGAACGGGAAGAACGGTCGAGATTACGCTGTCTCGAGGTAGCAGCTGCCAGATACGGAGGTCGATTAGGCCGTGCGAGGTTTCTGGATGTTCCTTAACCATTTTTGCTCTCCTATTCGGTCGAGTATCCACGAACACAGCGACTCCTCCGTGCAAAAGACAAATACATTTGGATATTCGTTTCTCGAGGAAGTTAGAATAACTGAGTTGAACGTTAGGCAGGGTGGGTCGAGGCGAAGCAGATGATACGTACAAAAGGTGTAGCAAACCACCGGGTATCGTGCAACGCAAACAGGACACGATACTGATAAATACTTAAGGAAAAGTGTACCTACGCTGTATACACCCGAGAGTGCAATGCGATAGAGCGCAACCGTGTGTATTCCTAAGTTTACAAACATCCTTATCTTGGGTCAACGAATAACATAGGAGAGAATAATCGTTTATCCGTGGTTCGAGATTTTCGTGGTATTATCATACATCCAGTTAGCCAACCTGCAAAGCTAAATTGTGTCCAGTATCTGTTATAAAGTTATGACAAGTTTTATGCAAGATTTATTATAAACAGGGCTTGAAACTGTTCCGAAAATAACTGTTTCAAGAACCTAAACCGAAATCATAACAGTTTTCAAGCCCTGGTTATAAACACTTTGCGCGCAGATAGGCAGCAAATTGGTCTCAAACCTTGTTTCGGTTTTGCCTTCAATTTGACATAGGTCATGTTGCAAGACTTGCTGCCAATTTGCTTTACCATTTTGACAACTGGCGTTGCCTGCAAAACGGAAGTCAAACGTGGAAACAGATGACTATGGCTTTTTAGACAACTTTTGTCATATATTGCTGGCAATTTACTCGAAAGTTTTACATGACTGGTTACCAGGATACTTTCGTCGGTGTTCCGCGTCTGTATTATTAGTTCATGGAGGCATCGAACGGGTCTGTAATTGTCGGCGGAGCGCCGAGGTACGGGACCGATGATCTCGCGATGATCCAATACGGCGGAGAAAAGGCTCCTCTTTCCGACGAGAAACGCCCGCGGCTCCGACTGCTCGGCTCGTGCACGTGCCCCGATCACCGTGCGCCCGTGCTTCAAATATCGCGAGAGAAAAATGAAAGAAAAAGAGCTCGACCGACCGGCTTGCCTCTGACCACCTCTGTTCGTCCCAACATCGTATAGGCCGGATGTATCCAAGTGGAGAAAAGGACGATATGCGACTCTAAAACATTGAAAGCGCAGTTATTATTATATCGTGCAGGGGAATTTTTAATCTGAATGATATATACCACAGTTTTTTACTTTATTGAGATCTAAATTAATCTTACCTCTCTGGAAATACTTTAGGACTTTACAGACGAATTTTAGGTAAACCTTCCGGGGGCTCTGTTGGTGAAATGGTCATTTGGAGTGGAACTGTGCCAGTTCCAGTTCCATCGTTATTTGTGTTATCTTCGTTCATCGACTCGTATTTTTTGGTTCCTCTTAAAAATGGGTACCATTTATGGGGCACCATCGTGAGGCAATATGGGTCGTCGAAGATCAAGCGAACACCATTTTTTACTGAAAATAATTTTGTATGTTCGATTTAATGAAGGATTGTACAACGTAGTTGGGATTTTGATAAATATCCTGGAATTTTGTCAGATTTCTGGAAATCTTGAGTCAGTAGACAAATTAGGTTTGGACACAGGCGACCCTAAATTCATTGTTTAGATGAAGAGTTTCGAATAATAAATCAAAGCTAAAAAGTATTTCGCCATTTATTAAACATGGTAAGTCCAATTTTCATACTAAAATAACATTTCTTCTCGAACGAATAGACACATAGGAAACAATTATTCAATCTCGTAATCTGTTACAACGTCAGGATGACGATCTTAAATACCGTTCCGTTTCAATATTTATTATAAAATTCCGCCCAACTCTGCCACGTAGGGTTAACTGCCCTCCGAAGATATACAGAGACCAACATTCGCAGTCTCACCCTACAAAAACCTAGAATCAAATACTACTTCCAACATCATTCTTCCTCACAGTTCCCGTTTCATTATGTCCACTCGCGTGTTGTCCGCCACGGGGTAAAGTGTACAGTTCAGTTTCACATGAAGAGTGTCGAAATGCCTAGCGCGTGAAGATTAGAAGCGTGATGTTGTAGGGACGAGGGAGAGGCGAAGACGACGAGAGAAAGAAAGATTAAAAAGCATCGGAGAGCGTGGCTCTTAGGGAGAAAGGGCAGCAAAGAGGCACGCGTAATTGGCAGCGTGGCCAGGGGGCGAGGAGGGAGGGGAGGGGGGAAGCTTCCTCGAAGGTGAGCACCTGCCTCGTTCCTCGAGTCCTGCGGCAGGCCACCGCCTCGCAGCTGCCGCAGATGTTTCGTGGACCAAAAAAGATCCGCGAGACACAGTGGTAGGAGGAGGAGGAGGAGGTGGGGGGACGGATCGAGCGTGTGTGTGCGGGAAAGAAGACGAAGATAATGAATACCTATGCGCACGGCCGAGGTGGGACAAGTTTCACGACGCGATCGACTCATTGAAGTAGGGACATGCCGTGATCCAGGGAGCAGATGTTTCTCCGTGCGTTTTCGAAGATCATTGTCCTCCTTCTCCTCGTACCGTTCTTTTCCTATCTTACTTCTTTCTTCGAGCTCGTCCCGGCTCGAGCTTCTGGCTCTTGCCACTTGTCCGCTCGAAATTAGGCGTTCACGGTCCGAACCGGAAGCCACTCTGGCGAACGAGAATCAAGCTTTAGAAATCGGTGGGTGTACAGAAAGGGGGTCGTTACTTCTGGGGTAGATAGTAATTGCGAAATTACGAAAAATGTAATTATACAGATGCGTTGAAATATTAATATTTTAATAATAAGTTGTGTTGTGTAAGTAGCGTACGGAAAGAAATTGTAAAAAGAGGTATTAAAATTGTGGAAAACCTTCTGTGATCAGGAGACAATGAAAGGATAATTCTGTGCGGTACGATAGCTCCCGAAGCGAAAGAAAAAGTTGTTCATCACTTTGAAAATATTAATTTTTCTGTGCGTGTACTATCTATATCCCAGATGTTATAAATCCTTTTTTTTTTTTCGTATCACCCTGCATAGCTCCTGGAGACCGAAATACTGAAAAATGGAGATTCGTATAGGGTGAGGGAGAATCGGTTTACGAAATGAAATTGGAATTACGAGCATCATACCTGTTCCCTTGTATTATTTATCTCTGAATCCTCGAACGAAGATTCCCCTTGCATCGACTCCTGTGTGTAGGATCCATGTACTTTTTTTCTGTTCGAACGGTCGTTCCTTTCCCTCGTTTTCACGTCTGCGATTTCCATCGGGAAAAGCTCTCTCGCGAGTGTGTTTCAAAACCTGAAACGGTAATGGAAGGATAATGACTGTCGAGAAGCGTCGTCTGCGGTCATTGGGGGGTGATCCTACTCTTTTTTTGACGACCAGGGAGTGTCGATGAAATTTTCACTAAGGGTAGTCGAATATAGGGGCGTTGTTCTATTCTACGACCCTCGTGCGATCGAACAGTTAGGGGGGGTCCATGAGCTTCCCTCTACGCAACCTGCGTGAACCTGCGACCCCACGGTTACAGGTAACTTCGTCGAATACTTCGAAGAACAGGTGAACGTGTAGAAACAATCAGATACTACGAAAAATAGACTAATTGAAAATTCAAAAACCGTGTAGATTACTCCATAAAAATCTATATTCGCATAAATATTCAAAATCCATTTGAAAGTACAATAAATGTTGGATGAATGTTCGAAGGCTCCTCGGCACATACAATTAAATTTTTCATAAACTACTGGTCATATGCGACTGGAAGAACTATCATTGGCTTCAGAATTCCAAGGTCTACCACTGTGCTGAACCTCATTAAAAAATCAGCATTAAACCTGGGGACCCGTCCTTGTCAGCGCCGAGGAACCTTCTTATCGAAAATTTACTCTATATCCATCATCTAGAGTTGAAATCTCAAATGTACGCTCAGTCTGCTCCAGTACAGTTGATATACTATATTTAGAGATCGTATCGATTCTACTCGGAAAAGAAAAAATAGAAAAGAAGTACGATAAACAATCGAATGTTTGCTATCGGTTGGTGTGCATCTCATCGGGGCGTTGTTCGTCGACAGACCCGTCATCATCGGGAGACGAAACCACCCTCTGACCACCATATGACCGCACAAAGAGACAACAAGTGCGCGATATGTACCGAAATAATAATCGAACAATACTCTAGTTAACCGGTCGAGTTCGTCATCCCTCTGGAGGAATCGCGCGTCTCTGGGGACGCAGCCCCGTGCAAAAAAAAAGACGAAGGCAAGAGAGAGAGAGAGAGAGAGAGAGAGAGAAAAAAAGAAGAAGGGGGTTGGCAAGGTAGGGGGGCGCATATTCTTGCATCTGTTGCGAATGGTCGATGGCACCGGTGGCCGTTTGTAAAACACACGATATCCTTCCATTCTGGCCGAGGGGTGACCCCGCTCTTGCTCCCACTGCGACACTTCGCTTTCACCCTGGAATATAAATAAAAAAAAAAAAGATAGAAAATAGAGACGAGACTTCGGGGGGGGGGGGGGGAGTGGAGTAAGCAGATATTATGGGAGAATCGGAAACCACGAGAGATAGAGAGTCTAACTATCCGTAAAGAATTTAATAATGCCCGGGGCTACAAGATTTTCCCATTACATCCACGGAGACTTTAACGACGCGAGACAGCCGTTTTTAAAAGCCAGATTTTATGGGGGTACGGTCTACGATTCGTTCGAATTTCAGTGTTCAATTGTGTGAGTATATTTTCAGTATGATAATGCACTCGTATATTTTATGATATTTAGTATTTGTATCATTTCATTAATTTAATTTCAGTATGCATGGTACTTATTATTTATTTTTTAATATTATAAGACTGTTCATCAAGAATGAATATAGCTTCAGTATTTTCATTGATAGATTCTAGCTATAGACCCGGGGACCGTACTCCAAAGGTTAAATATAAGATAAAATCGGCCGTGATTTTTTCCGCTGAGATTCTTCTCGGTGAATCCACGGCCAGCCCAGGGGGAGAAGAACGCGGCGGTGGTATAAACCTATTTGTCAAGGGAGTTTGCCCACCACGAACCCGAGGAAACAGCTGTGAGGAAGCAGGTGTGTTGTGACGTCGGGCAAGACAAGCGGCGCGCGTGGCGAGCCGGATGTCCAGCCGAAGAATCAACCCCGTCGCGGCGTTTCCTGTCCCGTGAAATCATTACCAATGCAAAATCGGGGTCTTCTTCAATAAATCTGGTCGACTCGTCGAAACCCCTGCTGTCGGTTACAATCCTTGTAACTTCGGTTTCGAATCCTCAACTTGAGCGAATTATCGTTCTTTTGTTAGTAGTCCAATTGCATTTGTTTTAACTATTTCAATCAATGGTGTCTTCTTAATTTTTGTTTCTATTATCCTGATGTATTGGATGCTCAAGGCTCGACTAGAACCATTTGTGGTGAATGCATAATAATTATCGTGATTTACAGCAGTGAAATAAACAAAACTGTCGTTTATATAAATATCGAAGGAAGGGAATCTAGAGTGCAGGAACTCATCGGTGACACGCAATATCCTAAGCTTTCTTGAAAACCCGTTGATATTAGGTTCTTAAGTCGTGCCCCATCGTGGGCCTCTTTGAATCACCCGGCTCTGCCATAGACCTTCGGATTTTCTTTGAAGATCATCTCGTCGATCGTCCCGTCGATCAAATATATAAGGACGTTTAATCGTAAGGTTTTCGTGCTCTCTGGTACGTTGGATCGTGGTCTGATCTCTCCTCCCCCGTGTTCGTCGACTTGAAAGCATTTGAATCTTTGGCTGATTTAAACAAGGAACGTACACACCTAAAAGAGAAATGAAATTGTACATATGTATATATAAATCAACGAAAAATATTTTCATCAAGGGTGGAAACTTGCATACACGAAATTCGATAAAATATAAGAATCGCCTGATTTTGCAGCCTGAACATTTCACATTTCAGTAAGCGTGTATATAAATAAAAGTTCCCATTCTACCGATGTATAAGGAGAGAAACTGTTGTCCGACCGAAAATGTAGCGTGAAAGCCAGGTGGGTCAGGTAGAGCCGTTTTCAGTAGGAACACTTTACCTGCTCCGTGGAGCACCTTTTACTGTCAGCACAAAGCGCGCTGGTCGCGATTTCAGCTTTTACAGCTACTACGCCCGTTCCGAAGACCCTCCCCTACCTCCCTCTGGTTCTCCGCTCTTTCGAGACGTTATTTCGAGCGACAGAATATAACGTGCACCAAAGTAGATATATATACAGGGTGAAACAAAGAATAGGGTCCATAACTTCTGAAGCAGATCGTAAAGGCAAGGGGTTAATATTTCCAAAGTTATAAACAATTTTTCATTTCGGTTTAACCTTGTGACCCTCACTTCGGGACCTATCGTACCGTATGGAAACAAGAAAAGAAAATTATAAAAAACAACTAATAAAGATTGTAGAAAAAAAGATTGTTTATAATTGTGAAAATGTTAATTTTTTAATCCATCCGTAATATTTTTAATTCCTCATTTGACAAGTGACTATTTGCCTCAGAAGTTATGAACTCTATTTTCGTTTCACCCTATATACCGTGTCCTGTGTCGTCGAGACGAACGACCGCGCCTCTTCGTCAGTAAAAATAAATTGTCACCAGAGCGACAAAAAAGCGTGGAGCATGTGGCCCGATTCTCCTCCGTCACCTCTTGAACCACCGACAAGCGGGGTCGTTCCTCCTTTAAACTAAATATTTGTTTCGCGCTGGGAAAATTTACGCCTCGCGGCTCTTACCCCGAATCTTGCGTGTGTATAACACGATCTTGACGGAACGACCACTTTAGAGGTGTACTTGCTGGAGGATCCTCTGTGGGAACCGCTGTAATGACACAGAGTCCACGAATCTGCGTTTTAAAACACGTGACAGATGTTATGTACTCTGAAATGGAATATAATTTTTAACCGTTAAGTGTATTAAGTCTTTCCTTTGATTTTAGCGATTCATGTACAGCCACGAGTAAACTCTGCTTCCTCTAGGGGAGAAAGCAATGTAGGTGTAAGGGCCTACTACCACTTGGTATTGGGAATTACTGAAATTTATGCCAAATTAACATTTAACATTTATTTTAGTACCTGAAAGAAATTTACCAAGTGGTAGGAGGGCCTTACTCCGTTTTTTCCCCTAGTGGAAGCCGAGTTTGCTCGTGAGGGTACAGATTCTACTACATACTTTAGTAGTCGATCTTCTTCCAGATCACCTATTATACCAGTATTTTACATAGGTATACAGTATCCTCTTTTATCGGCTGTTCTTGAGGTTCGTTCAGAATCGTCCGCAGAGATTCGCTGTCTGTAACACGAATTGTATAGTTAAAAAAATCACACAGTTTTGAATAGGAAGTACGTAAAAGAATCGATGCTGCGGAGGAAAAAGGGAGGGCGGCTGCGGAGCGAAAGGGGCCGGGTTTAGGTTCGGTGAAACGGAGCAGGATGCCAACAGATGGTCGCGCGACCACGTGTCCGTTCTCAAGAATCTTCCCGGTTCCTTGATCACAGGCTGTGCGATTAGATGCACGCGTAACGTACCCATTTAAGGAAGAACAAAATGAAACGTTGGTCACCGGTGACCCCCACGGCAGTCAACGTGTTAATAAAATAAAGGAATTTCTGTTTGATGCCAGTTTTTGCAAAGTAGACAAAAATCTATATTTGCATGAAAATCCACAGTCTATTTATAATAGAAGTGTTTATATTGGAGCTTATTATACGACGAACGATAAAACCGACGAGAAAGAAATATTTCTTCTTCGCTGTTATCGCAGCTCCAACATAATCGTACCCTTAGAAGGCCATATTTCTTAATCTCTCCAGAATCATATTTTCTCTACCTCGTTCACTCTTTCGTCTGAATGATAATCTGGCCCAGTTGCCGGCACAAGCTGCGGACGCGCAGGATATTCAACAATAGGAATATTTTCTGACGATCATTGATGGCTACGCGTTGGCGACTCCAGGGGGATGAAAGGATCCTATTGACCTGTTAAGGCGGAGGAAGAACTGGGGCCAGCTGTCCGAAGATCGTTGCAAGATCCTTCTCTCTCTGTGTGTATGTGGATCCTACATAAATCGTGCGCAGGCGGCGCAGCGTGGCTTTCTACGGGGAAACACGTGCCGGCCACATGTTGCACAAAAGGAATATCCTCCTCCCGTGGTCCTTTCGAGCGTCGTTGGCGCGCAAGTCCCGGTTCACAAAGGAGCTTTAGGAGGCCCCATAAATGATGATTCCCTTTCGGGGCCTTCGGGATCGAACGGCGAGGCGCACGGGGCAGATGTTCGCCGCCTTCGGAGACGTCGATCCGTTACGAACGGGGGATGATGCAGGCAGCCAGCCAGCGACCGTAGAATAGATGAGGAAGAAAAAAAAAGCAGTGAAATTTACGAGCGTTCTGGTATTCCCGATCGTGCAGCGTTCCTTCCGTTTAGAAGTTTTTTCTTCTCGATGGTATACTTAGTCCAGGCGTCGAGTGGGAGTTATGGCGGTTCGTTCATAGGAGAATATATGCTGCAGGCTGGATTCGAAAATTCTCCGATCGATCGGTCGATAGTGACGAAGCAAGGCAACTTGTGGTCACGTCTGTAATAATGATTGTTTTGTAATAACTGTTTGTGAATAGTTATAGTTAGACTGCGGATTATATGCATTTATAATGTGATAAATGGTAACACTAATGATCAGATCTAAAACATTCGCCTAACTATAAGTTGACGAAGCTGATCAAATGGTCATTGCCTCCCTTTGCTTATAATTACTGACTCGACTCATTGGATGACGAACGTACCACTGCATTCGACTTATTTTTCTTGAATTCATCGTCGACCTTCCTCAAGAAGAGCTCTATGCATCGTCGAACGAACGGACAAAAGTATAATCAGCGATTCTTCTTTTCTTGAATTCATCGTCGACCTTCCTCAAGAAGAGCTCTATGCATCGTCGAACGAACGGACAATAAGTGGGTCTACGCGCTTCCTGCTGCCTTTCTTCGGTCGTTTCCTCCCGTTTCTTCGAAGGGAATAGAATTCGTACCCGACCTGCTCTGCTCCCGTTCCTTCGAAGAATACACACCCCGGTTCGTTGCTTCGAATTTCTTCCTTGGGCGACGATGTACAGGAAACCGTGAAGGTACACCTGAAAAATAGATGAAATCAATCTTGTTCCACCCTCTGAAGCCCGAATAAACCACAAAGAAGGAACAATTCTACCTAAAAGTACCAATTCGAGGAATTATTTCTTGTAGCAATTTCGAATATCTCTGCTGAGTGGTCCAGAGAATCCAGGAAGCTGTTCTTCTCGGTTTCACGTAAAGGTCACTCGATACTCCCGGCGCATCTCAGGACAGTACTTTCTCACGAATTTTTTTTCTCGATGGCTGAGAACATTGTTCGAGATGCTTTCAGTGTTCA